>NC_037673.1:45736249-45891074 GCF_003255815.1 Theropithecus gelada | reverse complement strand
GAAGGGCTGTTGAATTTTGTCAAAAGCCTTTTCTGCATCTATTGAAACATCGATGCAAAAATCCTCAATAAAATACTGGCAAACCGGATTCAGCAACACATCAAAAAGCTTATCCACCATGATCAAGTGGGCTTCATCCCTGGGATGCAAGGCTGGTTCAACATTCGCAAATCAATAAACATAATCCAGCATATAAACAGAACCAAAGACAAATTTCTTATCTAAAAACAGGAAAGAGTAAACCAATTTCTAGGAATCTGCCAATACCCATGCAAGTTCATAATGAAAATGTATTTACTAGATTAAGTTTGGTTTAGTGGCAGTCGTTTTACTCAGCAATCACATTTTTTTGGAAGTTTCTTGAGGGATGGATATTTTTTTCTCCAATATTTAGCAATAAATACTAATGTGTTCTCTTGAGATGAGTGAGACTTTTAAAACAGATTTCTTTCTGGATGGAGATGATGGGGATAAGTGAAGCAATAAGGAAGGCTACAAGCCCTCTTCCAACATTTGTGGAGTCCAGGGTAAGGGACCCATAAACTTATTTCTACATATGTAAAGATTATAACTTAAACTATTCTCATGGCCTAGATTAGTTGTCCCCAGATTACCCACTGTCACCCAAAACTCTTCCTTAAATATAGAATATGGAATCTAGAGGCTGAAGGGGGCATGATTTTCCCAGCCAGCCTAGCCATATAGCTGTCTAGCAGCCTAACTGGAAATAAGGACCTGAGGTAACAAGGCAGGGCAGAGCCTGGGTGGTGATAGAGCCTGCCTGGACCTGTGACAAATCAAACTTCCCAACGAGCCAGAGAGAGCAACTTTCCTACCCCAATACATCACTTTTCTGAGTCAGATTTCCAGGCAGGTCTAGCTATGCCACACATTTCAGACATTTGGGACAGTGAAGCTTGAATATTCTATGGTTTTCTCAGACAAAATCTGTAATTTTCTCATCTCACCACCCTCCAACAACAGCACACATACACACACACACACAAACACATGCACACCGCCTCCACACACTCCCCCTCTGGTATGAGTGTCTCCGTTCAGATTAATTGTCTTTCTCTTGTAATTTTCATAGCCGAAGTTATTACCAAGTTTCCCAAAAGTTTTCTATTTCTTTGTTGTTGTTGTTGAGACAGGATCTCACTCTAGTCACCCAAGCTGAAGTGCAGTGGCACGATCATGGCTCACTGCAACCTCCACCTCTCAGGTTCAACAGATCCTGCTCCTTCAGCTTCATGAGTAGCTGGAACAACAGGTACGCATCACCACAATTTTACTTTTGTAGACATAGTGTCTCACTATGTTACCCAGGCTGGTCTCAAACTCCTGGCCTCAAACAGTACTCTCGTTTTGGCCTCCCAAAGTGTTGGGATTATAGGCATGAGCCACTGCACCCAGCCCAAAACTTTCCTTATGTACCCAAAATACAACAAAACATCTTTGTGTATTGCTATTTGTAATACGTGGGATCTTCTCAGTCTTCGGTTTCAGAGTAAAGATTCCTCTTTCCCAGGTGTGAGGGCAGGACTGGTCAACCATATCATGCGGATTATCCAGAAAATGACACAGTTGTCAGGGGTCCACTGACTTACTCTGACCTTTGGACACTCCACTTAACATCTCAGGAATGATTTTTCCTTTCAGTATAATCGTTTTAGCAATGAAAAAGAACCTCTACCTCTGTCATGAGAACATATACAAGGTCAGTTTTAATACCTTGAGATTGCTTCATGGGAAATCCAGAATAATTCAGAAACTTGGGCTGTCTTAAATAATGTACCCCATAGATGTTTTAGAGAAAATTTTAATATTTTGTGTCTAAAAATTTTATTGAATAATAAACAATTTGCATTATACTGGTTATCAGAAAGAATCTTTCCTTCAGTTAATCTAAGTTAAATAATAAGTTTAATATAATAACATCTTTAGGTAATAACTAACAATAATTATTTACTATTTGCATGATATTAATTTATATATTATTAATTGCATTATATTAATATAAAATTAATTAATAATTTGCATATTATTAATTATGTGATATTAATGTAAGTTTAGTTATAACTGGATAAGAAATAGTTGCTTAGTTTGTAAAACATGCTATTTAGCTAATAGGAAAGTTGTTATTAATTGAATTCTCATTTAGTATAACTAGACATTATTTTAGGAGCACAGACTGGACCATTGTATGTACCAAGGCTGAGAGACTGTGGATGGGCCTGAGTAAGAACCATCTAAAAAAGTGAAGATTATTATAACTGTTGTAATTGTAATTATAATAATAATATTTTTAAAGTTCTAAATACATTTTTACATATTCTAGGTGTCAGATATATTAACTTTTCATTTAAATATGTCATGTTACCATATATGTTAACCTTGGCTCTATGGAAAATTTGAATTCAAACAATAAATATGTCAACATATTTACTGAGGTTCAATTTAGGATAAGGCATAGTGTTCTAAGAGCGATTCAAAGTTGGGTAAGACATCCTTGATCCTAAGCATATATTAACCAGTGCATATGTTAGTATAGCATAACCTGAAATACACTTAGGTAACACAGGTGTTTAGAAACAAATTACTCCCAGTGAAGAAACTAGACATGGTTTTGCAAAGAAAGCCTCACAAAGAAATGGCATCACAGTATTTAGTAAAATACAATTTCTACTCTAAATAAAGTCATCTGAATAAAAAGCAATTTCTATTTTCATTTATATATATTTAAATTTATATGATATTCTTGTGTGCATATAAAATCTTGAAAAAGCCTTTTTATATATATTATTATAAACATTCTGAAAGCTGGCCAGCTATCTCATATTATTAATATTATACATAAGGTTGTGACTTGCCAGCTTTCATGGGTTCATAAAAGAGGGACTGACATTGGAATTCATAAGTCTTTGAGTGCTTTTCACTCACATGATGCTTTTCTTTTCAAATGAGACGTGGTGAATTTTGCCATGAAAAATCAAATTTATTTTAATACAAGTCTAAGCAATATATAATTAGATAATAGTCTTATGAGTCAATTATGGATCCAATAAAATGGGTAGAGATTAGGTTTTCTGAGCTGGTTTTTAAATAGGAGTTGACTAGTCTTAGGCTGTTTCTCAAATCTGAGTTAAGGCTGCATGGGGGCTCATTTGTTCCATAGATCAATGTTAAAGTGCTCAGTACATGTTATCTATTATTACTTTTAGACTCTTTTTCAGTTCAGTGGAAAACCAATAAAATCTTCAGCTCCAACAGAAATCCTAGGCATCAGACACCAAACTCTGTGCCCAGCAGGGGGTTGGGGCAGATATTTTAGAACATTGCTCTCACACTGAGCCAGAGACATTTGCCAGGAAGACTGCTGGTGATAGACTCATTGCAGCAATTGGCTTCATAGTTTCTAATTCATCACAAGTTCTTCATTGTCAAAAGTGAGAAAGATAAAAGATGGAAGAGGAAGAATATTTGACATACTGTACTAATAACTGCCTCATTCTGCCTGCTTTCACCCCCCAATTTATGTGAGGGAAGTTTGAAAACTGACACTAATCTCAGAAAAAAAAATAGCTGGAGCTGCAGGGATGACCGAGGTCTGATCAATAATGAAATAAACCAAGCTCAGAGAATATCAATACTGTCTGTTTACAAGTAAATTTTTTTTAACCAGATGTAATTTGATTACTTTTTTCTACAGTATTTCTGAAGGAAACATTCTCCATTGTTCATAATTAATAAACTGATTTTATTTTATTTTATCTATCTCCACACTAGACTGTGATCCTCTCCTATAGTTTGAATATTTGTCCCTTCCAAAACTCATGTTGAAATTTAATTGCCATCATAACAGAATTAAGAAGTGGAACTCTCAAGAAGTAATTAGGTCATGAGGATAATACCCTCATGGATGAGAGGGGTGCTGTTAAATAAAGGGCAAGTCTGGCCCTCTCTTGCTCTCTCTTGACCTTTTACCTTCTGCCAAGGGATAAACAGCAGGAAGGTACTCATCAGACTACGATCACCAGATTTGGACTATCCAGCCTTCAACACCTTGAGCAAATAAATTTTGGTTCATTATAAAATTTCCGGTGTGGGGAGCGCTAAAGATGGCCAAATAGGAACAGCTCCAGCCTCCAGCTCCCAGCATGAGCAACACAGAAGATGGGTGATTTCTGCATTTTCAACTGAGGTACTGGGTTCATCTCACTGAGGCATGTTGGACAGTCGGTGCTGGTCAGCAGGTGCAGCACGACCAGTGAGAGCTGAAGCAGCACAAGACATCGCCTCACCTGGGAAGTGCAAGGGGGAAGGGAATTCCTTTTCCTAGCCAAGGGAAACTGAGACACACAACACCTGGAAAATTGGGTAACTCCCACCCTAATACTGAACTTTACCAAGGGTCTTAGCAAATGGCACACTAGGAGATTATATCCCACACCTGTCCCAGAGGGTTCCATGCCCAAGGAGCCTCCCTCATTGCTAGCACAGAAGTCTGAGATCTAACTGCAAGGTGGCAGGGAGGCTGGGGGAGGGGCACTTGCCATTGCTGAGGCTTAAGTAGGTAAACAAAACCACCTGGAAGCTCGAATTGGGTGGAGCCCACAGCAGCTCAAGGAGGCCTGCCTGACTCTGTAGACTCCACCTCTGGGGACAGGGCATAGCTAAACAAAAAGCAGCAGAAACCTCTGCAGATGTAAATGTCCCTGTCTGACAGCTTTGAAGAGAGCAATGGTTCTCCCAGCACAGAGGTTGAGATCTGAGAATGGACAGACTGCCTGTGTAAGTGGGTCCCTGAACCCTGAGTAGCCTAACTGGGAGACATCTCCCACTAGGTGCAGACCAACACCTCACATCTCACACAGCTGGGTACACCTCTGAGACGAAGCTTCCAGAGCAAGAATCAGACAGCAACACTCGCTGTTCAGCAATATTCTATCTTATGCAGCGTCTGCTGCTGATACACAGGCAAACAGGGTCTGGAGTGGACCTCAAGCAAACTCCAACAGACCTGCAGCTGAGGGTCTTGACTGTTACAAGGAAAACTAACAAACAGAAAGGACACCCACACCAAAACCCCATCATTATGTCACCATCATCAAAGACCAAAGGCAGATAAAACCACAAAGATGGGGAAAAAGCAGTGCAGAAAAACTGAAAACTCAAAAAATCAGAGTGCATCTCTCCCTCCAAAGGAATGCAACTCATCACCAGCAACAGAACAAAGCTGGATGGAGAATGACTTTGACGAGTTGAGAGAAGAAGGCTTCAGTCGATCAAACTTCTCAGAGCTAAAGGAGGAACTACGTTCCCAGCTCAAAGAAACTAAAAACCTTGAAAAAAGAATGGAAGAATGGATAACTAGAATAATCACTGCAGAGAAGACCATAAACGAACTGATAGAGATGAAAGCCATGCCACGGCAACCGCGTGACTAATCCACAAGTTTCAGTAACTGACTAGATCAACTGGAAGAAAGAGTATCATGATTGAAGATCAAATGAATGAAAAGAAGCCAGAAGAGAAGTATAGAGAAAAAAGAATAAAAATAAATGAACAAAGCCTCCAAGAAAGATGGGATTATATGAAAAAAGAAAATCTACATCCGATTGGTGTGCCTGAAAGTGATGGGGAAAATGGAACCAAGTTGGAAAACACTCTGTAGGATATCATCCAGGAGAACTTCCCCAACCTAGTAAGGCAGGCCAGCATTCAAATTCAGGAAATACAGAGAATGTCACAAAGATACTCCTTGAGAACAGCAACTCCAAGGCACATAATTGTCAGATTCACCAAAGTTGAAATGAAGGAAAAAACGCTAAGGGCAGCCAGAGAGAAGGGTCAGGTTACTCACAAATGGAAGCCCATCAGACTAAAAGGAGATCTCTTGGCAGAAACTCAACAAGCCAGAAAAGAGTGGTGGCCAATATTCAACATTCTTAAAGAAAAGAATTTTCAACCCAGAATTTCATATCCAGCCCAACTAAGTTTCATAACTGAAGGAGAAATGAAATCCTTTATAGACAAGCAAATGCTTAGAGATTTTCTCACCACCACTCCTGCCCTACAAGAGATCGTGAAGGAAGCACTAAACATGGAAAGGAACAGCCAGTACCAGCCATTGCAAAAACATGCCAAAATGTAAAGACCATCGATGCTAGGGAAAAACTGCATCAACTAACGAACAAAATAACCAGCTAATATCATAATGACAGCATCAAGTTCACACATAACAATATTAACCTTAAATGTAAATGTACTAAATGGTCCAATTTCACATGCAGAGACACACATAGGCTCAAAATAAAGGGATGGATGAAGATCTACCAAGAAAATGGAAAATAAAAAAAGGCAGGGATTGCAATCCTAGTCTCTGATAAAACAGACTTTAAACCATCAAAGATCAAAAGAGACAAAGGAGGCCATTACATAATGGTAAAGGGATCAATTCAACAGGAACAGCTCACTATCCTATATATATGAACCCAGTGCAGGAGCACCCAGATTCATAAAGCAAGTCCTTAGAGACTTACAAAAAGACTGAGACTCCCATACAATAATAATGGGAGACTTCAACACGCCACTGTCAACATTAGACAGATCAGCGAGACAGAAAGATAGCAAGGATATCCAGGAATTGAACTCAACTCTGCACCAAGAGGACCTAATAGACATCTACAGAATTCTCCACCCCAAATCAACAGAATATACATTCTTCTCAGCACCACATCGCACTTATTCCAAAATTGACCAAATAATTGGAAGTAAAGCACTCCTCAGCAAATGTACAAGAACAGTAATTATAACAAACTGTCATTCAGACCACAGTGCAAACAAATTAGAACTGAGAGCTAAGAAACTCAATCAAAACTGCTCAACTACATGGAAACTGAACAACCTGCTCCTGAATGACTAATGGGTACATAACAAAATGAAGGGAGAAATAAAGATGTTCTTTGAACCCAATGAGAACAAAGATACAACATACCAGAATCTCTGGGACACATTTAAAGCAATGTGTAGAGGGAAATTTATAGCACTAAATGCACACAAGAGAAAGCAGGAAAGATCTAAACTTGATACCCTACATCACAATTAAAAGAACTAGCAAAGCAAGAGCAAACACATTCAAAAGCTAGCAGAAGGCAAGAAATAAGTAATATCAGAGCAGAAATGAAGGAGATAGAGACACAGTGAATTCTCCAAAAAATCAATGAATCCAGAAGCTGTTTTTTGAAAAGATCAACAAAATTGATGGACACCTAGCAAGACTAATAATAAAGAAGAAAAGAGAGAAGAATGAAATAGATGCAATAAAAAATGAAAAAGGGGATATCACCACTGACCCCACAGAAATACAAACTACCATCAGAGAATACTATAAACACCTCTACACAAATAAACTAGAAAATCTAGAAGAAATGGATAATTTCCTGGACACTTACATTCTCCCAAGTCTAAACCAGGAAGGAGTTGAATCCCTGAATAGACCAATAGCAGACTCTGAAATTGAGGCAATAATTAATAGCCTACCAACTGAAAAAATCCAGGACCAGATGAATTCACAGCCGAATTCCACCAGAGGTACAAGGAGGAGCTGGTACCATTCCTTCTGAAACTATTCCAATCAATAGAAAAAGAGGGAATCCTCCCTATTCATTTTATGAGGCCAACATCATCCTGATACCAAAGCCAGGCAGAGACACAACAAGAAAAGAGAACTTTAGACCAATATCCCTGATGAATATCGATGCAAAAATCCTCAATAAAATACTGGCAAACTGAATCCAGCAGCACATAAAAGAGCTTATCCAGCATGACCAGGGGATGCAAGACTTGTTCAACATAGGCAAATCAATAAATGTAATCCAGCATATAAACAGAACCAAAGACAAAAACCACATGATTATCTCAATAGATGAAGAAAAGGCTTTTGACAACATTCAACAGCCCTTCATGCCAAAAAGTCTCAATAAATTCGGTATTGATGGGACGTACCTCAAAATAGTAAGAGCTATTTATGACAAACCCACAGCCAATATCCTACTGAATGGGCAAAAACTGGAAGCATTCCCTTTGAAAACTGGCACAAGACAGGGATGCCCTCTCTCACCACTCCTATTCAACATGGTGGTGAAAGTACTGGCTAGGGCAATCAGGCAAGAGAAAGAAATCAAGGATATTCAGTCAGGAAAAAAAAGAAGTCAAATTGTCCCTGTTTGCAGATGACATGATTGTATATTTAGAAAACCCCATCGTCTCAGTTCAAAATCTCCTTAAGCTGATAAGCAACTTCAGCAAAGTGTCAGGATACAAAATCAGTGTGCAAAAATCACAAGCACTCTTATACAACAGTAACAGACAAACAGAGAGCCAAATCATGAATGAACTCCCATTCACAATAGCTTCAAAGAGAATAAAACACCTAGGAATC
Organism: Theropithecus gelada; assembly: GCF_003255815.1. Lineage (NCBI taxonomy): Eukaryota > Metazoa > Chordata > Mammalia > Primates > Cercopithecidae > Theropithecus > Theropithecus gelada. The sequence goes on along the minus strand of NC_037673.1, from coordinate 45,882,628 downwards.
CAACTTACAAGGGATATAAAGGACTTCTTCAAGGAGAACTACAAACCACTGTGCAGTGAAATAAAAGAGGACCCAAACAAATGGAAGAACATACCATGCTCATGGATAGGAAGAATCAATATTGTGAAAATGTCCTTATTGCCCAAGGTAAATTATAGATTCAATGTCATCCCCATTAAGCTACCAATGACTTTCTTCACAGAATTGGAAACAACTGCTTTAAAGTTCGTATGGAACCAAAAAAGACCCCATATTGCCAAGACAATCCTAAGTCAAATGAACAAAGCTGGAGGCATCACGCTACCTGACTTCAAATTTTTATTTTACTTTAAGTTCTAAGGTACATGTGCACAACGTGCAGGTTTGTTACATAAGTATACAAGGCTACAGTAACCAAAACAGCATGGTACTGGTACCAAAACAGCATGGTACTGGTACCAAAACAGAGATATAGACCAATGGAACAGAACAGAGTCCTCAGAAATAATACCACACATCTACAGCCATCTGATCTTTGACAAACCTGAGAGAAACAAGAAATGGGGAAAGGATTCCCTATTTATTAAATGGTGCTGGGAAAACTGGCTAGCCATAAGTAGAAAGCTGAAACTGGATCCTTTCCTTACTCCTTATACGAAAATTAATTCAAGATGGATTAGAGTCTTTAATGTTAGACCTAAAACCATAAAAACCCTAGAAGAAAACCTAGGTAATACCATTCAGGACATAGGCATGAGCAAGGACTTCATGTCTAAAACACCAAAAGTAATGGCAACAGAAGCAAAAATACAGATGGGATCTAATTAAACTAAAGAGCTTCTGCACAGCAAAAGAAACTACCATTAGAGTGAACAGGCAACCTACAGAATGGGAGAAAATTTTTGCAATCTACTCATCTGATAAAGGGCTAATATCCAGAACCTACAATGAACTCAAACAAATTTACAAGAAAAAAAAGACAAACAACCTCATTCAAAAGTAAGCAAATGATATGAACAGACACTTCTGAAAAGCAGACATTCATACAGCCAACAGACACATGAAAAAATGCTCATCATCACTGGCCATCAGAGAAATGCAAATCAAAACCACAATGAGATACCATCTCACACCAGTTAGAATGGCAATCATTAAAAAATCAGGAAACAACAGGTGCCGGAGAGGATGTGAAGAAATGGGAACACTTTTACACTGTTGGTGAAACTGTAAACTAGTTCAACCATTGTGGAAACGGTGTGGCTATTCCACAAGTATCTAGAACTAGAAATACCATTCGACCCAGCCATCCCATTACTGGATATATACCCAAAGGATTATAAATCGTGCTGCTATAGAGACACGTGCACACGTATGTTTATTGCAGCACTACTCACAATAGCAAACTTGGAATCAACCCCAATGTCCATCAGTTACAGACTGGATTAAGAAAATGTGGCACTAATACACCATGGAATACTATGCAGCCATAAAAAATGATGAGTTAATGTCCCTTTTAGGGACATGGATGAAGCTAGAAACCATCATTCTCAGCAAACTATCGCAAGGACACAAAACCAAACACAGCATGTTCTCATTCATAGGTGGGAATTGAACAATGAGAACACTTGGACACAGGAAGGGGAACATCACAAACCGGGTCTGTTGTGGGGTTGGGGGAGGAGGGAGGGATAGCATTAGGAAATATACCTAATATAAATGACAAGTTATGGGATGCAGCACACCAACATGGCACATGTATACGTATGTAACAAACCTGCACGTTGTGCACATGTACCTTAGAACTTAAAGTAAAATAAAAATCAAAAAATTAAAAAATAAAAAATAAAAATAATAACAATAAAAATAAAATAAAATTTCCAGTCTCAGGTATTCTGTAACAATGTCACAAAATGGATTCCAAGGTGGAAAAAAAATGTATTCTCTTTAATGCCATCTAGCCCTGTAATAATGCTGAGCACAGGACAGTTCACAAATGAATAATTAATGATACTAAGTATGTCATACATAAGGAATCCAACTGATAATCTTATGAAATTATTTAAACACTTTTAAAAAATAATTGAGTGCATATCTGATATGCAACCCAAATAGAAATACTATAATGAATACCATGAAACAACACTGAAAATGGAAAAGCAGCACTGGCAATATAAGAATAATTTTTAATTTGTAGATTCTACAAATATCTGAGGATTGTAAATGCAGAAAAAAACAATACAGTTTTGGCTGGGCACAGCGGCTGATGCTTGTAATCCCAGCACTTTGGGAGGCTGAGGTGGGTGGATGATGAGGTCGGGAGCTCGAGAACAGCCTAACCAACATGGTGAAACCCCATCTCTACTAAAAATACAAAAATTAGCCAGGTGTGGTGGCATGCGCCTGTAATCCCAGCTACTCAGGAGGCTGAGGCAGGAGAATCACCTGAACCCGGGAGGTGGAAGGTTGCAATGAGCTGAGATCGCACCACTGCACTCCAACCTGGGTGACAGAGTGAGACTCCATCTCAAAATAAATAAATAAATAAATAAATAAATAAATAAATAAATAAATAAAATACAGTTTTCTTTTCAGATAAATAGTCCTCAAAACTTGAATCAAAACATTTCCTAGCGGCTGTGGTGCTCTCTGTAAGACATAATTGTATTTACTTGCTTTGAAACCACTAAACTCTTCATGTGACTTGTGGGAGTTGATTTTTGGGCCATTATTTTCTAGCTGCTAAAAGAATGCAGTACATTTGGCTGTGTGAGGTTTTTAGTAAATGGCTCCTTATGTCATATTTGCAAGACAGATGTCTACAAATTGAAGTTTGTTTTTATAATTATGTGCATATTCAGCTCATCCTGACTTTGTGCAATTTAAAGTTTGTCCTCAGTTCACACTGGAGTGGTGTAAGTCAATGTTTTCCTCTCCAGGAGAACAATTTTGTCTGCTGCATGTTAACCAGTTGGCTCTCTTCTTAACTGTTGAACTGTATTAAATAAAACATCAGTTTCAGTGAATGGATGAGTTATTTGAGACATGTTAAAGCAATCCAAATTGTTTTTTTCACTCAAAAGCATTTATTGTAACCATATATTAAGAACAAAGTTTTTGTCACTGGATATCAAATATTTGCTCAGTGAAATCAAAGTTTCATACATGTTTTATAAAAGTAGACTGGACAATGCAGGTAAATAATTTTTCTTCTTTCCTACTCTCTTTTTCATTTTTATACTCTCTCTTTATGATGCTTAATTTTGTTGATCACAATATTTGGTGAATGGGAAATATTTACCAAATATTCTTTGATTAAAATAATCTATAAATAAAATTTAATAGAATACATTAACCTGCCCATGGCATTTTCTTTTTCAAATAAACAAGCTTTATTTTAGAGCAGTTTTAAGTTTACAGCACAATGGAGCAGAAGGTACAGAGAGTTTCTGTTTACACCCTGTTAGTACACATGTACAACCTCCAGTACAACATGGGTACATTTATTAAAATTGATGAACCTACATTGACACATCATGATCACCCAATGTTGATAGTTTACATTGGGGTCCACTCTTGGAGTTGAATATTCTTTGAGTTTTGACAAATTTATAATGACATGAATCCACCATATTCAGAATAGTTTCAATGCTTTATTACTTAATGTGATTAGGGAAATAGTTGTATTATTGTCTACCATATTTATTAGTTTTATGTTTCTTTCCCTATTCTTTGTTCCTTTTTTCTTATTTCATACTTTTTCTGCCTTTTGTGGCTTTAATTGAGCATTTATATGATATTAATTTTTTTCTTCTATCTTAGTACATCAGTTACACTTTTTTCTTTTACTTTTTCTAGTGGTTGCCCTCAAGTTTGCAATATAGATTTACTATTATTCCTAGTCATCTTTCAAATAACATTATACTATTTTGTGGCTACCACAAGTACCTTATAATAACAATATATTTTAAATATAGTAGTCCCTTTCATTTGCAGTTTCACTTTCTGTGGTTTTAGATATCTGTGGTAAATCACAGTTTGAAAATATTAAGTAGAAAATTCCAGAAATAAATAATTTATATTTTAAATTTTAGGCCACTGTGAGTCGTGATGAAATCTTATGTTATCCTTCTCCATTCCCCTGGGACATGAATCACCTCTTTGTCCAGCGTATCCATGCTGTATATGCTACTGACCCCTTAGTCACTTAGTAACCATCTAGGTGATCAGATGGACTGTTGCAGCATCATAGTGCTTATGTTCAAGTAACCCTTACTTGACCTAATAATGACCCCAACGAACAAGAGTCAAGATGCTGGAACATTGCTATAATTGTTCTATTATTAGTTACTATCAGTAATCTCTTACTGTGCTTGATTTCTAAATAAAACTTTATCATAGTTATCCATGTATAAGAAAAAAAAAAAAAAACATACTATGTATAGAGTTTGGTACTAGCCACGTGGATTTAGGCATCCACTGGGGATTTTGTAATGTAAGCCTCATGGATAAGGGGAGATTCTCCTATATTCTTCCCTCCTATCCCTTGTATTTTTGCTGTCATTCATTTACTTTTATATGAGCATACATATATATAATAATATAATACATATGTAATATGCATACATATATACATATAATAAGTTTATATATATATAATAAGCATACGCAATCAAATACATTGCTGCTGTAATTATTTGGAACAAACTGAGGAATAAGAAATTTTAAACTTTATTTTACCTTCACTTATTCTTTCTCCTATGCCCTTCTTTTCCTTACATAGATTCAAGATTCTAACACATAATATTTCCAACTCTGTACTGCAGAGCTTCTTTTCACATGTATTGGAGTGTAAATCTAATGACAACAAATTTCCTTCAATTTTTGTTTATCTGATAAAAAAATCTTTATTTTTTATTCACTTTTGAAGTGTAATTTCACAGGGTACAGAATTCTAAGTTGGTGTTTGTTTTGTTTTGTTTTTCTGAACACTAAATATTTTACTGCACTATTTTCTTCCTTGCATGGTTTATAAGGAGAAGTCAGATGTTATTTTTATCTCTGCTCCTTGCCAGTTAAGATTTTCTTTTCTTCTTCTAGATTTTTGTCAAGATTTTAAAAAATCTTTTGATATTTTGAAATTTGAATATGTTATGCCTAGATGTAGTACTTTTGGCATTTATCTGTTTGGTTTTCTTTGGGTCTCCTGGATTTGTAGTTTGAAGTAGTTTAATTATTTAGGGGAAAACCTCAGTCATTGTTGCTTCAGATATTGTTTTTGTTTCTTCCTCTTTCTTGTACTTCTGGTATTGCCACATGCATATGTTATACATTTTGTAGTTGTCCTACAGTTCTTGAATAGTTTGTTTTGTTTTTCTCTCTTTGCTTTTTAGCTTTGTAGGTTTCTATTGTGATATCCTCAACTTCAGAGATTCTTTCCTCAGTGATGTCCAGTTTACTAATAAGCCCACAAATGACCTTTTACATTTCTATTACAATGTTTTGATTCTAATATTTCATTTAGTTCTTTGTTAGAATCCCATCTCTCTGCTTGTATTATCCATCTGTTCTTGCATTTTTCATTAAAGCTCAGAGCAGTATCGATCATCATTTAAAAAATATTCCTGTCTGATAATTCCAACAGTCCTGCCATATCTGACTCTGGTCCAGGTACTATTTTAGTCTCTTTAAATGGTGATTTTTGCCTTTTAGTGTGCCTTGTGATATTTTCTTGGAGGGTGGATATTATATGGTGGGTAAAAAGAACTGCAGTAAATAAACCTTAATATTATAATGGTAAGATGTTGGGAGATGGGAAAACTTCTTTAGTCCTGTAATTAAGATTCAGTCTTTTGGTGACTTTGTGACCTTGGTTATGTTTCTCAGTATTCCTTCCCCCACCCTCCCACCCCACTGGGAGAGGACAGCTGGAAGGGGCTGGAGTTAGGTATTTCCTTTTTTTTTTTCCCCCCCACTTGGAAGGCTAGAGCCAGCTGAGTTGGATATCTTTCTTCCCCCATGTAGATTAGGCTCTGATATAAACCAGCAGGTTGAACTCTGGTAAAATAATTTAAGGACAGAGGGCTTTTTAATGCTCTGACATATGTCAAAATGACTTCTTTTTCTTCCACCTGCCAGAAGCATGAATGGATTTTCTATAAAATTCACCATGACAACCTGGTAGAGCTCCTAGAGAGAAAAGTTCCAATAGTGTGGACACTGCCCATGAGTGAGCCCCCTTGGAGTCTTGAACTTGCTGATTTGTTCACACTGAACCTCCAGCAATTCATCAATTACAGTTTAGATTTTCTGACCTAGGCACTGGTTCCCACAGTGGTTTCTGCTCATGGATTTCTTTTTTGATAAGGTGTGATTCTCTCTATTTGCTTTTCTTCCTCTTCAATTGTGAGGGTAGCAGTTTTTTCTGTGACCTTACTTCTCTAGTGGATCTAAAAAAAGTTGTTGATTTTTTTCGGATGGTTCAGCTATTTGCTTGTTAGGATAGAGTGACATTTTCCAAGTTTCTTACATGCTGGGCTGGAAACTAAACATGAGTGTCTTCTTTTGAAGATGGAATGTATTGATATTTCAGTTGGCAATTTGGTATAAATCTGTCCTTTATTTGTAAGGGCCCTTTATTCTATTCTCTTTCCTGTAGCTGGAACTTCCCTAGCTTACCATGACCATTTCAACTAAATGTACATTATTCAAATTAACTAGATTACTGGTCTTCATCCAGGATTTGATCTAGCACAGCACAGTCTTATATCAGCTATGCTAGAATTGCTGGATAAAAGCATCCTAGAAAAGAATCAAAATCCTTACGCAAATAGCTAGGAATACTAGTGCAAACCAGAAGTCATATAGAGGCTTCTTATTTCCCAATATTCATTTTCAATGTCTACATGGTTACAATATAAATTGAGCAGAAAAATAATCACAAGGCAACATAATTTGTTAGTGAATTGACCATTTATAAAATTAGTCTGAATTCACATTTCCCTTCTCTCTACTGGTTACATGGTCAGTTTTCTGCAAAATGTTGAATGCTTTTAATAGTACAATGCAGTGCAGACTGAATTGATTACAATGTGAAATTGGCAACATCAAGATTTCATGGAATCAATAGTATAATGCCAGACAACTGGTGAAATCCAGTGCCAATTTATTACCCAACAAAGTTATAATGGAGTTAGAACAGACATACATACACAGAAAAACACTAATTCTTAGGGAAAAAAAAGAATGAAATGTGTGTGTATGTGTGTTTACTAAGATAAATTTTTGGCCAAAATTGTATGAGAACACAATTGGGACCTCAAAAGAGGACATTTTGATCACCAAAGAATTAAAATATCTGATTAAAAAAACACTGATCGGCCGGGCGCGGTGGCTCAAGCCTGTAATCCCAGCGCTTTGGGAGGCCGAGACGGGCGGATCACGAGGTCAGGAGATCGAGACCATCCTGGCTAACACAGTGAAACCCCGTCTCTACTAAAAAAAAAAAAAAAAAAAAAAAATACAAAAACTTAGCCGGGCGAGGTGGCAGGCGCCTGTAGTCCCAGCTACTCGGGAGGCTGAGGCAGGAAAATGGCGTGAACCCGGGAGGCGGAGCTTGCAGGGAGCTGAGATCCGGCCACTGCACTCCAGCCTGGGTGACAGAGCGAGACTCCGTCTCAAAAAAAGAAAAAACAAAAAAAAAACAAAAAAAAACCACTGATCTTTATTATGCATAAAAGTGTGATTTTTGAGAGGTAATTTAGATATGAAAGTCAAATGCGATATAAAGCCTAGACATTTGACATATCATAAAATTGTGTTGGAAAAATCATTTACTTGTTTATTAACAAAGAAAAGTAAATATTTGCTCCATTCATTGTTCAAATAAGGTCATATTTGAACTCATAAACTCATTTCTTGTTACATACAAAATAAACAAATTGAAAATTTTGCTTTCTTTTAAAATAGAAAATCCAAAACAAATTATTTTTAAAAATTATTTCCTTGAGTATCCAATTAACATGGTCATTTTCCAATATTATTATCATTTAATAACAAAATGATCTATATTTCTAAGCAGGATGCTAAAGCTATTCAAATATATGGGCAACTACAAGATTTTAACTTTCATCCCTACCCTTCAGAGATCCATTCTTAATGAATATACACCGATTTTGAGACTAGTAAAACCATGAAGTATAAAAACCAAACAAACAAGCAAAAAAGAAATGAAAAACCCAAGAGAGTATTAAAATATCCCTACTTAATTGGATAGCCACATATCTTCTTCTCAAATTTTACCGCAATGATGATTCTTACCTGTATCAGTCTTTACTACAATGACTGCAAAACAATATCTCACTAGTCCATTCTCAACATTTCAGTATAGGCAAGAGGCCTTCCTCCTCATTCTCACTGTTATCTATCTTTTTTCAAATAAACATATAATTTATTACTATCCTTAATCATTTTGATGCTCAAAGACACCCAGATGTTTTCAGTGGGAGCCCATTCAAGCTGGTTCTGATGCTCCTGTGATGGGCCTACATAAATTTTTGAGCATTTCCTTACATTCTCTCAAGCCCTTCTTCTACCTCTGCCCCTCCTACCCCAGTCTTGGAATCAGCCATGTCTCTGAGGAAGCCAGGATTCTTTTAATAATATTATAAAATGTAATAAAATAAAAATAATATTAAATAATAAAAATTTAAGTAATATTAAAGATATAATCTTGTTACTGTGTATGCTTATTTTTACTCTGGCAACTTTACCTCTAGGCCCTTGCAGCAGCCAGAGGTGGGAAAAAATACACACCCCCATCTCCACCACACACCCACCCACCCATAAGTGTATACAGTATACATACACATACATACATTTCCATGTGCACATATACGTGCATATATATAGCCACACATATTTTAGAAATCAGGAGTTTGCACAGAACCCTACAATTCCAATCCATCCCTGAAGTTTTTTCTCTTGCTTTTCTCTATTTCATGTGTGTATGTTTTCTTCCACAGTGAGAACCCTAACTCCCAGCAGCCATTAACACGTGATCAGTCTACAACGTATGTAAAATAGTTTCAGAGTTGGTTCATCTATATTTATTACCTAGGTAACTCTGACATTACTAGTATGTGTCCAGTTCTGATCCAGCAGAAATAAGTCTTTATTGTTTCCATTTGAGAATGAGCCTGCTTTTTCACTGTGTAAAGAGGATATGTGCTAGCACTCATTTGTTATTGCAGTCTGTGTGTGCGTGTATATGTGTGTGTGTGTAGTATTGATAGGGAAAATGTTTTCTTCCTCATGCATTAGAATTTGTTTCAAGCACCTCTTTCCTAACTAACTGTGGTTTGTGGAAAGGAACTTTAAACAGAATTCTTTTAGAATACAAATCACAAACTGAAGAGGGACTTACCCAAATACTTCTCCTCAGTTTATCACTGTTTTTACTCAAATCATCACTTCACTTTATGTTCCTTCAATACTTTGACTCTCTTTTCAGAGTCAGTTGTGAAAAAATTAAGAAAACTATCATTAAGAGTAGTGACTACCCAGGCAGACAAAAATCTAATTTCGAGACCTACATTCACCACCTACTTCTCTAAGCAGTCATATATACTCACCTAATGGAAATGCCTGCTTTGTGATGAAAATGAACAATTTATATAAAAGTGTTTAGTATAGGTGCCTGGTACAAAAAAAGAGTTTAATAATTATTAGTTACTATTATTGTTATGTAAAGTCTATGGTATCTGCATACACAATTTAATCCACTTAGAATCTTAGCTCGTTATTTTAAATTGTGGCTGTATCCTTCACATTTTAATTGTATTTCAGAATTGAAACCCACTTAGTAAATTTATTGCTGTATTTCAGTCATTCAGCCTTTATGAGATATTACTGGTGGCAGTCAGTTTCAATTTTCCTCTTCAATTAGTTTATTATAGTTTAACACGGCTTTCTGCAATTACTCAAATCATATATTGGCTAGTTCCTAACTAGCAAATAGATTTGTTGTTCATAAAGTGCATTCATTAAAAAGTCAATCTTAAAAATAAAAAGGTTGTAAAGCCTAAAAAAAGAAAGGCATTTCAAAGGTATAGGTGAGAGGAAGTTGGTCTATAAAATGCTGACCTTTCATCAAGTACTGATTTTTCTACTTTCCTGTAGGAGCATTAAGGAGGGAGTGATCTCATAGATTTCCACTAATGTCATGACCTACAGCTCCTGCCCAACATTTCTGCTAATTATGGAGTCTTCCTTATCATCTTCACAATGTGCTTACCTGTTTTCTTATGCTAGGCTGACAGCTTGTTCACTTCCGTTGGCCTTAACCTTGGCTTTGACATCCACAGGAGGTAGGCAGGCTGTCAATATCAACATCAGAATAGGGCAGAGACCGTCTGGAAGCTAGAATCTGGGACAACTTTGGCAGCTCCTGCAGATTTGTATTTTTCATGTGATTATTCAGCTAGCTCCCCCCAACCTAAAGTGTTAGAAGGCATTCCAATACCAGAGGGCTAATGCATGTAATTAGAGAGGCGTGGTTTTTGCTATTCTCAACCCATCTGCCACAGCTTGAGTACCACTGCATTACTCATTAGGAGTCATAAGTCCTGACCTGATGGATACCCAAAGGGCTCAAAGGCTAGGGGTGGGCAGCTTGGAAGAGAGCCGACATTACTTCTGACCTTGGATAGCCAAATGAGCCCAAACAAAATTCATATTTTCATCTCACATTTTATACAAATATTTTAAAAGATTCCACTCTTATGTGTTTCCATGAGACCCATTACTTTTAGCTATTTTTATTTTCTTTTTACATTTTTAAATTTAGGGAGCAGTGTAAATGTAGTGATGTCACATAGCAAATTAACAGTTTCCAAAAAAGATTCAAAAGATGAAAAAATTAAAATGCACATTGGAAAAATAACATTTAGTTATTATTTTCATACTAATAATAGAATGAACTAATGTTTATTGTTAAAAATTAGAAGAGATTCAGAAGAACTGAATTTGCAACCCTTTTGTTTCTTTCTGGAAATAGCTCCCACCTAATTGGCTTTATCATTTGGGCAACTTGATATTCTAAACAAATCAGGTGGTGCATAAGAAAACAGGTGTAGAAAGACTGTAGTCTTTGAAATCTTTTAGTATCTCTTTTTTTTTTTTTTTTTTATACTTTAAGTTCTAGGGTACATGTGGATAATGTGCAGGTTTGTTACATATGTATACCTGTGCCATGTTGGCATGCCGCACCCATCAACTCGTCAGCACCCATCAACTCCTCATTTACATCAGGTATAACTCCCAATGCAATCCCTCCCCCCTCCCCCTTCCCCGTGATAGGCCCCGGTGTGTGATGTTCCCCTTCCCGAGTCCAAGTGATCTCATTGTTCAGTTCCCACCTATGAGTGAGAACATGCGGTGTTTGGTTTTCTGTTCTTGTGATAGTTTGCTGAGAATGATGGTTTCCAGCTGCATCCATGTCCCTACAAAGGACACAAACTCATCCTTTTTTATGGCTGCATAGTATTCCATGGTGTATTAGTGCCACATTTTCTTAATCCAGTCTGTCACTGATGGACATTTGGGTTGATTCCAAGTCTTTGCTTTGTGAATAGTGCCGCAATAAACATACGTGTGAATGGGTCTTTATAGCAGCATGATTTATAATCCTTTGGGTATATACCCAGTAATGGGATGGCTGGGTCATATGGTACTTCTAGTTCTAGATCCTTGAGGAATCGCCATACTGTTTTCCACAGTGGCTGAACTAGTTTACAGTACCACCAACAGTGTAAAAGTGTTCCTATTTCTCCACATCCTCTCCAGCACCTGTTGTTTCCTGACTTTTTAATGATTGCCATTCTAACTGGTGTGAGATGGTATCTCATTGTGGTTTTGATTTGCATTTCTCTGACAGCCAGTGATAATGAGCATTTTTTCATGTGTCTGTTGGCTGTATGAATGTCTTCTTTTGAGAACTGTCTGTTCTTATCCTTTGCTCACTTTTCGATGGGGTTGTTTGTTTTGACAAAGGGCTAATATCCAGAACCTACAAAGAACTTTTAGTATCTCTTTAGCCAGAGCAAGAAAATGGACAAATGGACTGAGTTAAAAAAATAAAAAATAAAAATAAATAAAAGCTTCCCAGCTTCCCAACAATGTCTCTTCTCATCTTGCTTTTGATTTTGAGGAGAGACTTCCAGGGTATTTTCCCAATAATGACATTATACCCAATGATAACCTCATCCTCAGTCTTGCACATTGATGGCCACAGTGATGTCTGAAAATGGAGAAAAGTTGTATGGAGGTGGAGGGAGAGAGGGAGGAAGGAGTAAGTGAGAATAGCAGGAAAGAAGGAGAGAGAGAGGGAAAGGAAGGAAGGAAAGAGGAGGGAAGGAAGGAAAGGGTGGAGGGAGGGGGAGAAAAAAGAACACAAAGGAGTTTCACCTATTTATTTTGTACTCATCAAGGATTTTTTTTCTAAATAAATGTAAAGCCATGTCACAAATAATTAGCGAGAAAGTTACTTTCCCTTTGCCTCCCCTTCCCCATAATAATTCTCTTTTCTTAGAGTTTATCTCATTAAATGACAATCTCATTCTTTAAGTTACGCAGCTCAGTGATCTTGGAATCATCCTTGCCTCCTCTCTTTCTGTTATATTCCACATCTGAAAATCCTGTAATCTCTACATTCAAAACAAATATTTAGAAGTTTATAATTCTTCTTTACTTCTATGAATTTCATTCTGGTATAAACTTCTGTTGTTTCATACCTGGAGCATTGCTTTAGCTTTCTAACTGAATTCATGCTTCCATCTCTATCATGTATCAGAGTCTCAATAAAGCATCAAGAAACATTCTTTTAAAATCGTAAGTCAGTTCATGGCACGCCTTTGCTTTTTTAAAAAAGAATGTTTTCCCCTCTGAGAGTAAAAACCAATAACTTGACTATGACTTATGCGATGCTATCTATTCAACTTCTCTATCTCCACCCACTGCAACCATGTCACAATTATTTTTTTGAACTCAACTGTTATAATTCCTTCCTTCCCACATCTTCACTTTGCTTAGCAATTCTCAGCCATACAAAACATGTTATTGCTTCTGGAAATTTATCCTCTCTCTGAAAATATTTCTCAATTTTACACAAATAACCTGATACCAGTCAGGTCTCTTCTGTCCATTTATTTATCAATAGCTAACATAATGTCTATTTTACTTATTTACTCATTCATCATTTGTGAATAACAAATCCCCTACTCCCTCTACTAGAAAATAGAAATTTTGTGAAGGTAGAACTTTGCAGTTCTATTTATTATTAAGTCCCCATGCCCTAGAAATGATTGGATTCAGGATATAGCCAGGATATAGCAGACATTCAGTAATTAACTGAGGGAATTAATATATGATTTTGCAGAAGAAATAATTTGTACTATAACAGAAAAAGCTGGGCATAGGCAAAATTTTGAAGGAAGCTTAGTTCATTTTTTATCTCCCTCAATACCTTTTCATTTTCTTTCTCCTCCTTTTGGAGATTGGCAGTAATGTGATGGAAAGAACATGGAGTCTAGGATGGCAAAGATTTGTGTTTGATTCCTGGTTATATAATATTGGGCAATGTACTTACCTCCCTAAGACTTGGTTGTTCTCTTCTTCAAAGTGAGAATGATAATCTTACTTTATAGAATTGTTATAAATATTACATAATATGGATATAAAATAAATTGTTTAGTGCAGTTGTGACACATTGTAGGTATTCAATTAATGCCCTTTTATTTTTTCTCTTTCAGCATCCCTTCTTTTCAACTTAATGCTACTCAAGAGTCCACAGGATTAAATGCTGTGCTTCAGGGTCTGACAAAGGTCTTGAGCTCTCTGGAGACTAATGAGATTTCATATCACTAGCTTATTTTAAAACAATTGCTTTAAATTGAGATCCTAGAGATGTGTGGTATACACACTCTATGGCAGTGTATGGCACAGCCACTGTATAGTCATAGACACTATTAGGGATTTGTCCAGATTCTCTCAGATCCCTTCCGCTCCTCTATGCATATCTCCTCAGGTGTCTATGTGCGTCTGCGTGGGGCCAGCACCTAGTATCCTGTGGGGAAACTACTCTTGGGCTACTAAAGCCACTTTGTCCCTGGAATTAGAGAGGCAGAAATACTTAAGAGTTTATATCCACCCACCATCACACCCATTAACTGACTCATGTGGGAACATAAAAGGTCAGTTTCGGCCCACTGCGGTGACTCATGCCTGTAATCCCAGCACTTTGGGAGACCAAGGTGGGTGGACCACCTGAAGTCAGGAGTTCGAGATCAGCCTGACCAATATGGTGAAACCCTGTCTCTACTAAAAATACGAATATTAGCTGCGTGTGGTAGGGAACACCTGTCATCCCAGCTACTCAGGAGGCTGAGGCAGGAGGATTGCTTGAACCCAGGAGGTGGAAGTTGCAGTGAGCTGAGATCGTGCCACTGGACTCCAACCTGGGCGACAGAGCAAGATGAAAAAAAAAAAAAAAAAAAAAAAAGAGTCAGTTTCCTTGCCTCTAAACAGGATAAATTCTGAAATCTTCTCTAGAATCAGGCTGAAGCCTCCCTCCATGGGATTGCATCTCCTTCAGATCCTAAGTGTGGTCTGCAGCACTGGCTCTTTTGTGCTGATTTCCTAACATACTTGGCAGTTCCCTGAGGCTGACCCCAATCCTGCATGCTGAGTCACCACCTATCAGGACTCTCTTCTCTGTCTCCCATTCTCCCCGAAGATAAGCGCCATCTCTGCCCATGACCCAGGTTGGCATTCTTTTAAATGACAGGGAAAGGGGCACTTATTTCCCCTCAAATCATTTTTCTATTCTATAATTATGGCCCCAACTCTTTGCTTAATTTTTCGTGGACATTTTGTTTGGTCCTTCAAAAGACAATATGGAAGTTAACAAACCAAACACGAATCCTTACTTTTTTCCTCTCTCATTCCCTTGTAACAATTCTACTTCTCTTCGAACCAATGCAGAGGGCTGATGGCACTGATGGACTAAAAGAGAACTGGAGAAAATAAAATAATGAATATATATAATTCAAAATAATTTATCAATACATTCTACGTTAGAAATCAGGATTAGAAAACAGGGTTTCACCATAGCCTATAGATTTCTTATTGGTTTGTTTAACGGACACCTTGCTATGCTCTAGAAGTGCTAGATGAATAACACATGTTCCTTGCCCTTGTGGACCTAACAGTCTATGAGACTTTACCATGCAAAATGTGTGCCTAGAGTGCAATGGTAGCACAGAGAAGTACCACTGAGTTAATGTGGCTTAGCGAAATGAGCATTGGAGGTGAGGACACTGAAACTGTCTTGAAAGATGAGAAAGGTCTAGTCAGGTTAGGAAAAGGGAAAAATCATCTCACATCAAGTGAGTAGCCAGATAAAAGCCCATAAGACTTATTCAGAGTGTTCTGGGACAAGGACTAAAAACAGATTTGTGTTATTTAAACATGTAATATGAGACAGGCACTGCTGGAGATGAGGTGAAAGAGAAGAGACAGATTTTGTGTTCATGAATTTGACCACGAAAGGCTTGGAGTAGGAGAATAACATGGCCAAATTTGTGCTTTCTTGTAGTTTTCACTGATTGTGTAAAAAAATGGACTCCAGGAAGCAAGACTGAAATCCTGGCACAGCTGTTGTGAGCCTGAATTAGAACAGGGCCAAGGAAGGATGATCAGGAAGGAAAAGTTTCCAGAAAGAAACTTCAATGGCAAGAATCTAGAAAGGGTCTAGAAATTCTGCACTCCCTCTTTAGCTGCCTTTCCCTGGCCTCCACATCACTCTTGGTAAGAATTAGTAAGATGTCTCAGACTTTCTCTTGCTGCTGGCAAGAAATCCTCTCCATTCATGTGTCAGTAAAAATCTCATTATTCCCTTTATCCCCATTTACATCATTCATCACAAGAAGACCAGAGACTACTGGGTCATTCTTTATCCCTGGATTTTAATCCCCATCTGGCTCTTGAAGCAATGAGATACTCCCCTTCTTTCTGGCTGTCCCTAAACATTTTCCTCAAGATTCTTTTTTCCTCAAAACATTTATCACCTTCTGACATGCTGTAGATTTTACTTATTTATTTGATCGTTCCATTCTCTAACCCCCTCCCCCACCATCGACACATGTACTAGAATTTAAACTCTATCATGGCAACAATTTTTGTCAATTTATTCATGGCTATTTCTCCAGTGCTTAGGGCAATATTTGACACAATAAGTATTTGTAGAATTACTAAATTTGAAAGTTGCAACAGGATCTGTCTATCAACTATACCTCTAGGGTAAGAGAAAGAGAGCAGTTGCAACTGATTTCAAGTTTGGCTCCAGAGATCTGAGAGCATAATTTTAAGTATTTGCTAAAATCAAAAATGATTCCCTTCTACAGGCTGTACTAATTTTTTTTTTATTTTAGTCAGAGAGCATTTCCATGGAAGTTTGCAAGTATTGCACGTTTTATTTGTTGCAACCAGTAAAATTTATCTTTGGGGAAAACTTCAGAAAAGATTGAAGCATGACTGTTTTCAGTGCAATGGTGAACAGGAATAATTAGCTAATCCATTTGTTACCCAAGAATGTGAGAAGTCATTGATTTTATGTTAAATATTAGAGGAATTCAGGCTATAAAGATAAATTTTTCCAGGTGCCGTTCTGGAACATTGGCATCAGGAAATAAGAGAGCAAAGGAGGAAAAAAAGAGATTTGGGGTTGAGAGGAGGAAGATGAAAAGATAATTCTTTTAAAAATATTTCTAAAGAAGGACAACTTCAACAAAGAATAATAGACAAATAAGCAAAAAAAGTGGTTGTTGGTGGAGGGGAAAAATTTGACAAATGGCATCAAGCCCTTCCTCAACCAAGGATAGCATATTCATATCCTGGTGCATAGTTCAAGCTATTATTTTATTATTCATAAGAAACAGCTTGATATCTGGATATCTGACTTTCCATTAAAAAAAAACCTCTAACTCCATTCACCCCCTATTCACTATATTGGTCAATATGTCTATGAACCAAACATACGTATACAAAACCTTCTATAAAAGAATTATACATTTAGGCTCCTGACTAATTTTGGTTGCTGCAGAAGTATTATATGTAGTTATATATAAGTGGTTAAGAAGATAGAAGGATTTAAAAAATAGGAAAGGACATTAAGTGGGAAAGTGGAAATAGAGCTCTCATTTATTGACTGACTTTTTGGGACACCTACAATATTTACATGCCTTAAACATATTCTCAGTTAATCATTATCAAAATTTTGGAAAATACATATTATCTCCCCAAGTTTATAGATGATGATAACAAATAAAGTCACTCAAACAAGCTGTAAAACTGAGATGATGAAAATCTAATCCATGTTTTCCAATTTCAAATGAACTATTTGTCACCAACGTATTTCATGCAATATTGCAAAAGAAAAATTTATATGTATAAGGTTCTAAAAGACTAATTGTACAAAATGAAGCACATGGTCCTCCTGTTAAGATTGCCAGAACTCCCATACTTCATTGGCATTTATAAAGTTCTACTAAATTTGGCTTAGAAGCAATACATACACTACAAAGGAGCAGTTGTTTTTGAGTGTTTTGGGAAGGAGGAAAGAAAGCAAGAATGCATTGTGGGAGTGCAGACAAAGAGCAGTGTTCCTAGTGTGCAGCAGTGACTAAGAAAGATTTCGAGCTTCAGAAAAAGAGTAGGGGACATAGAGCAATAAACAAGATCAACCTCCATTATCATAAAATGTAAAGACTCGGTTTCTACCACATTTGCCATGCTCAAATATCTCAAACATTTATTATTATTTATTATTTATTATTATTATTATTATTATTGAGATGGAGTCTCCTTCTGTCTCCTAGGCTGGAGTCCAGTGGCATGATCTCAGCTCACTGCAACCTCTGCCTCCCAGGTTCAAGTGATTCTCTTGCTTCAGCCTCCCGAGTAGCTGGGATTACAGGCACCTGTCACCACTCCCAGCTAATTTTTGTATTTTTAGTAGACACAGGGTTTCACCATGTTGGCCATGGTTGGCCAGGCTGGTCTCGAACTCCTGACCTCAGATGATCCACCCTCCTTAGCCTCCCAAAGTGCTGGGATTACAAACATGAGCCACTGTATCTGGCCTCAAACATTATTTTGTATTAGTGTATATACTTCTTATTCAACGGCATCAACATACTTATTCATAGCCTAAAATTAAGAAAAGGAAAAATGAACAGAAATTCACAAACACTTTTCCACACAGAGATATGCCATTTAAGTGAATGGAGTGAAATGCCATTGAGATGCCCAATAAGGATACTGTTAATGTTGTTCTTTTGTGACATTGTAAATGTAATAGATTTATCTGCTTATTTATTTATTTTTGGCATGGTGTGCATAGCCTTATCTTATTTTCCAAGTTCTAAACTAATGGCTTTGGCTCACCGTGGTGGCTTATGACTATAATCCCAGCACTTTGGGAGGCTGAGGCTGCTTGAGGCCAGGGTTTTGAGACCAGCTGAGGCAACATGCCAAGACCCCATCTCAACAAAAAATACAAAAATTAGTTGGGTGTGGTGGCATGTGTCCGTAGTCTCAGTTACTTGAGAGGCTGAGATGGGAGGATTGCTTGAGCTCAGGAGGTTGAAGTTACAGTGAGCTGAGATCATGCCACTGTACTTCAGCCTGGGCAACACAGGGAGATCCTGTCACAATCAATCAATCAATAAAACAAACTAATGGCTTAACCAATAAACTTTTCGAACATAAGCATTCTTAAATATAAATTTGCCTACATTATGAGCTTGCCCTGAAGTCAGTAAACAGCTATATACAACTGGGAGCCAGTTATCACATTGCCCCAGACCAACTCCTTTCCTGAAGTAGAAAGGGCTTTTTAAAATCCTATCTCAATAACTTTATGAAATTTGACATAATTGAATAGATTCTGAACCTTGTCTTTAACATGAGATTATTGAGATTAAATGAGAAAACATATAAAAGTTCAGTGGTTGTTACATGTTAAGCATTCCATAATGGTAGTTACTGTTCTTGCTTTTTAGCCATTAATTGAAAAGAAGAAGGAAAAGGACAATAGAAAGAGAAGGAAAGGGTAGAAGGATAGAAAAACAAAAACAAGATAGTGTTGTTATAACACTTCATGTTGAGAAATCATTAAGTTTCATCTAAAACATCTATGGACTTCAAATCTTCGAGTGATCTAATAAGCCATAGGATAATAAAAATGCATTAGATGAAATGTGTCAGTTCAGTGCAACTATTTTTCAGGGGTGAGTAAATGTACATTTCAATGTTGACCAGGCTTCCCATGGGGAAATAATCCTACATTTTTATTGTTTTGTGGGGAAAAGAAAATACTTTATAATTAGAGTATTATAAATGAATCAATAAATTCTGCTAATATTCAAATTAAAAGACTTTAAAAGCAAGACATATGCTAAAAGTTTGTTTAAATTACATTTTGCTATCAGAGTTTATATCACTGCCAACTTACATTCTTCAGGATGGTTTACATCTGCAAGATTCCAACTATCTGAACATCTCTAAATAACAAAGAAATTATCTGCCTGAGTTATGGATCAAGTGTTTCTAAAGATATATAAACAAAATTGATTTTTCTTTTGCAGATTATTTATTAAAAGAATTAAATTATTACATTACTTATAATAAAACCATAAGTGATTTTCAAATTACAAAACTTTCTTTTTTTGATTATTATAGTTTTAATTATATTCATAATTTGTGCAGTACATTCAACAATTAATCATGATTAGGAAGCAAAATGTTGACTACCAACTCTTTTTTCTGAATAAAACAATGCCAGCAATTACATTACAATATAAGTTATTTTATTATACTATCATGTGAAACTTAGTCTTTCCTTGGTGCTCAAAGCTACTACTATGTCAGCGCTGACATAATACATGTTTTCCAGTCTAAAAAAAGTCACAAAAGAATCATTAAACTAAAAATTTCTTCTCCTGGTTTTTCTGTGATAAAATAGTAAGTTATCTTGCAGATCTCCCTCATACATATACCATAGAAGTACAAATACCTCATTTCTGCAATGCACACTGGGAGTTGCATTCAAACAAAAGGAAATACATATTCAAGCCAGTATTTAACAATACTGACTCTTCCACATTGCATACCATGAATATAGGATTATCCACAACGTCATACGATAAAAGAATATTGTCAAATAGCTTATTGTGCCTCTTCTTCCAGAACGGTCCAGTCAAGAGCTTCATAAGTGAATTTCAGTCTTTTTGGCAACATTTCCCTACTTCCTATAACATTCATTAGTGATTAAACTTTTCTCAATTTAAAACTTGAGTATCATTTGTTTCTCTGATATTTGCTATACTAGGATATTGTTTACATGAGCTAGTATTTGATTTTACACAAAATTTTATTTATTTTTAAGGTAAAAATACGTGTTTCATGGTGTTGTCTTTATTTCCCAGTTTGTGAACCCAATTTTAGAAATAAAGCTGTGCCAGCAGTGAGGAAGATCTTGGATTAGGAAGACTCAAGAGACCTGTTGGGAGTCTTCAATTAATATTCTAAGCAAGAAATGCAATGTACACAAATGGGACAGATTTAACGCTATTTTGGAGGTGGAAACTAATAGGATTTTTACATCTAAGAAAAGGAAGAAACTTCAATAACGGCACTACGGTTCTAGCTTAGGAGCTGAGAGGATATGTTATTAATTAAGAAATAAATTTGGTCTTAAATATCCTTGATTAAGTTGTCAATTACCTGACAGATAGATAAAAAGTACTAGAACTCAGGAGAACTATGGATTTCTAATATACGAGTTCTTTTGCTTTTGTTTCCCTGCCTCACCACTTAAAGCTATGTTTGGGGAAAGTTTTTCAATGCTGGCATGGAGATTAAAGAGAAAGAAAATGCAACAGGCTAGAGGCCATATATGTTAGAGGGTAATCTAGGCCATGTGGTAAATGCAATATATAACCAGCTGGGTCATAGTTGTTTTTGTTTGTTTGTTTGTTTTGTTTTTTGAGACAGAGTCTCACTCCTGTCGTCCAGGCTGGAGCGCAGCAGCGCGATCCCGGCCCACGGCAACCTCCTTCCCCCCGCCGGGTCCTGACTCTCCCGCCCCAGCCCCACCCCCGAGCAGCTTGGCCCACAGGCAGGCGCCACCATGCCCAGACAAATTCTGTGCCTCCAGGAGAGACAGGATCCTGCCATGCCGGCCAGGCAGGTCCAGAACCCCTGATGGGTGATCCGCCCACCTCAGCCTCCCAAAGTGCTGGGATTACAGGCATGAGCCACCGCATCTGCCCGGTCATATTTCTTAGTTAGGGCTCATTGTATTCATACTGGGGTTGGGGGGACAGGGGTTTGCAAAATAAATCTCCTAAGCACCACCCTGGATGTTACTGCTTTGATAGATTTGGGGTAGAAACTGAGAGTGTACTTATTTTTTTTTTAAGTTCCCTGAATGGATTGACTCAGAGAGCTATGAGAGAACTTTCTGGAATGATAGAAATACTCTATTATGGCCGGGATGGAATACTATTCGGCCTTTAAAAAGCAGAAAATTCTGTCATTTGTGATATGAATGCAGGTAGAGACATTATACTAAGTGAAATAATCTAGGCAAAGAGAGACAATATCCAGAACACATAAAGAACTCTCAAAACTCAGTAATAAGAAAATAATCAATCCAACAAAAAATTAGCAAAAGATTAGAATAACACATTTCACCAAAGATATATAGATGGAAAATAAGTACATTAAAACAGACAACAACAAAATGCAAATTAAAACCACAGTGAGATGCCACTACATACTTATTAGAATGAGAAAGAACAAATCTGACAAAACCAAATGTTGGCAAGGATGAGGAGCAGCTGGCCTCATACATCGTCAGTGAGAATGTGAAATGGTATAGCCACTCTGGAAAACAGTTTGGCAGTTTTCAATAAACTTAAAACAGAAGACAAAAATCATAAACAATGGAAAGGCATAAAAAGATCACAAAACTAAGAAAAATGAAAATCAAAAGTTTACCATTATGGAATAAATTAGAAATAGAAATGGGCAGAATCTTTCTATTAGTCAGAAGAACATCTCAGACATGATTATATATCTACTATAAGGCCTTCTGTGTAGATAAGATTGTTTCCCCACAAAATACCAACTTGGCACAGAATAACCTATAGTAGAAATATTGGAAGTGAAAGAAATAATTTAATATTTCTGAATTTTGTTCCTGATGATAGCTATCAGGTTTCTAGATGATTTCATTTCAATATCTTCTAATGGCCTGTAATTTATTAAACGTTCTCCAGTCAACACAAAATTAGAAGCATTAGCTTCTTTGAATAACTCAGGTACGTTTTTATGTATTATGTGCATAATGTGTTCAACACATATTATATTTTTATATAATATTTTATTTCCATTTACTGACATGTACTTGCCTAGAAGGAGAAGATTATGCTGTTGCTCTTCCTCATCTTTCCTGAACATTTTCAGTCACTAAAATCTCTAGTTTTTCTAAGGCTGAAATGTATTAAATACAAAGGGAACGAATAAAATGCTTTGCAATTTTAGAGATCTAAATCCTCTGAGAAAAACCAGAAACAACAGATACCATGGCAAAGGTAGACTTCTTCAGTAGAAGAAATTTCTGGAGACAGATTCATAAATATAAAATTATTGTTTGAATTAAGCTGGTTTCTTTGTGATTGCTATAGGAAGCTCAAAGCATAAAAAGCATTTTTTAAGTGCATGGGAACTAAGATATAGAAATGGTTAGTTTCCTGTAATATAGGAACAATGTACTGTGGCAATGCAGGATTATTTATCATGAGCTAGCTTAATTTCTAAAAAATGGAAAATAACCTTATAAGAGTGCTTAAATGAGCATTGTGAAAGTTCTCTTTCCTTTTCATATGGATCATTATTATTCTCTTTATGAACTAATGACAAACTTATTGTAGATATTACGAGGACAAGAGCATGGATATAAAGGAGACACTTTTAATCTGCATGCAATATTTCACCTAGAAGAGAAAGTGTAAACAAGCATTATATTGTTTATACCTATAACAAATTATTAGTCTTCTCAGAGTGATGTTTTAAAAAAATCTGAGGTCACATCTGGATTCAATAAGGCATATTGCCATGATCCATTAGTAATATCCAAAAACACTGGTTAAAGGAGTGACTCTTTTTTTTTTTCATTGCTAAATATTTGCCACTCCTAAACTAGGACATAGCTAGTATTTACTGAATGTTAAAAATTTCATGAGACAATCAGTATCTTTTATTAATAGCATTCTACTTTATCCAAACACAGGCTAGGAAAAAAATTCAAATTTTATGGTTTCTTGTTATGCTGATAGCTATCAATTCTCATTTTATCTAAAGATTGTGGTTTGGCAATCCTATGGAATGGTGAAATGAAAACTTAGGAGTGTCTTGATAGAGAAAAAATAATCTATTCTACTGTACTAGAATTTCTCTCCTTTTACTCTCTTATGCCCCTCACCCTTCTGGTCTGTGTTGATCTTTCTTCCTTTCTGAATAGTACTATTTAAAAATATTCTTATCTCTGAAGCAGCTAAATTTGAATTGATATATGCAATGTATCAGTTCCAAATTTATCAGCAAATACTCATCAGGAACTACCCCTCTGAAGTGCACTTCGGGTTACTGGCAGCCACGAATGCTTTGGAAGCTTGCCTTCCGTTTTCCTTGGTTAAATGATGACACTTGAAAAGACAAATACCACTATAATTCCTGTTGAGTTGGGACACAAGTCATCTAGCACACTATGATTTCATGAAAGCATAAATCAGACTCACAAGATAATATCTGAGTCAGCTGTTTCTACTTTTGTATTGAAGCTAATTAAAAGCATGAAACAAATGCTTGACACACATTCTGTCTCACTGAAATAATATATAAATAAATAGTGAGACAGAAAATTGGAAGATATAGCAATTGGAATAACAATAGGTAATTTTATCCAGAGCAGAACTTGATGACTTAAAAGTCATCTAGAAAATCAACCTAACTAAAAGTATCATAAAACATATTAAATACGTTAAATACTCAAGGATTCAAATTAGTACTATGAGAAGATACTAGGGTGGATGGTTGTCAAATAAATCATAGATGCATCTGATGTTACAGATATATTAAGATAATATCTTCCTGATTAATATTTTTTGGTTCACAATATGTGTGAGTATTTACAATTGTTCTGTTTAACAAAGATTATATCAGAACACAGTGAAATAGGTGATAAATGTTGTGGTATAAAGTGCAACAGATTACTTTGGAGGTATGGTGACATCTTTAAATTTAACATTGGAAAGAAAATATTCCCTAGGTTAGCAGTGGCCTTCCACATGCCACACGCTATAATGATTTACTCCAGCTGTTGGAGCACATCTGAAACATGAGATGCAATTGTGATCACTACACTTGGGCAAGCTTAAAATAGTCTTCTGCTGTTCTCTAAGACCTACTCTTCTTCTGCTCTGGACCAACTAGAGTGAAATTGGGATATTCTAGGAATCAACAGTCCTGCATCTTTCAAGCCTTAACAGTGACAGATTTCTGTGACTTGACAAAAAATACAGCACTTTTAGATTTAAATTTTTGATTGGGAGAAAGGTTTATAGGGTCCAGAATTGACCCTTCCTACCAGAAGAACTTACTGTATAGGACAAGAGTCTACTGAGATAATTCTTCCTGTTGCTTGAAGAGGTTTGGTTATAGCCAATCATGTGATTAAAAGACAAACTAAAGAGAAAGGGGACACAAGAAATTAAAATTACTTAATTTTTTGAATATCGACTTGACTGACAAATTCATTTTCAAAAATATAATGCTTTGTAAAAATTATAAATAAAATATCTATATGTAGTATCAAAAATTTATATTCCTTACATTAATTTTAAATATAAGTAGGATACCTATTATAAGTAGAATAATTATTATAAGTAGAATAATTAAATATTTGGCAATAATTTTTTGTGGATGACTTTCCACAAAGTATAAATATTTCTGTCTGAACATTTTCAAAAGTACTGTATTTTTACTCCTATTCAAGTCACCTTTGTAAATTAATATTTTACAAGATAAAATTCATCAATGTTATTACTATTATGATTTATGCCTTTTGATTTATCATTTTCTTGCTAGTTTGCCAAACGTGATATGCTATAGTATGATTGAAACTCTCAATTTCATTCGTGTTAAACAGCATATTCGTAACAAAAAAGTTTTGCTTGTTGTTATTCTGACTTCACCAACTACAGCTTGGTGGTTTTGTGCATCTTGTAGGCTCCAGCAGGAGCCATGGCACATTGACCAGTCCACCAAGTGCCTGGTAGTGGCAACATCATTGCCTGTTTCTTCCACACTCCCTGGAGGCTTGAAAGAGTTAGGTGTTCCTCGCCTCTCATGCTCAAGGAGACTTGTCTTATCAGTGAATGCCTTCATACTGTCCTTGAAAGGAAGGTGTTAGATGTATCATCTCTGAAAAGTGCTGGAGAAAGAAATGCAAGTTATTTCTGGTCATCTGGCAGACTTCCCCATGCACTACAGTAAGAACGTGAATTACTGCATAATGTGTTTTCTACACTACTAGAAGAGACCATGGCAGATCTACCAAACTCTTCCCACATAATTCCAAAGCAAATTTTAAATATGCTCCATACTTGTGCACGTGTACCCTAGAACTTAAAGTATAATAAAAAAAGAAATTAACAACAATAATAAAATAGACCAATTACAACAATATACTGTAATAAAGGTTATATCAATGTAAAAAAAAAAAAAGAAAACTGAAAAATTTAGAACAAACTCCGAGTCTAAGAGCATGCTGGCACAATAAATATAAGCCACTGTCTTAGATTAACAGAGACTTTGGGTAACAGATAGAAACTCTGAAAATAATTTTCATTCTTCCATTGTATCTACTGATAAATGGATTTGCTTTAAAATATCATTTATTACCTTTTTAAAGGCAGACCCAGGTTTTATGAAGCCAGAGGCTTATACAATATAAAAGACCTCCTTTGGGAAAAAGAAGATAAAAATACTTTATGTTTACAAATTCTAAAACAGACTGATGGGATTCTCTCAGGGCTGTGCCAGTTAAATGCCCTGAAGCTTGGACCATATCAAGATTTTAAAAATCTGCTTGTGATCCTTTCTTTGCCATCAAGTCCGTGCTGGCTAGTTGACAGTAGGGGTTATCTGAATCTCCAGGAATTGGGTTTGTTTGGAGATGTTGGCAGGAGAGAAGAAGAAGTCCTGGTGAAGGCCAAAACAGAGAAATAAGAGAGGAACCATTCCGTGAATGAGGAGAAAGGCAACTAGCTGACAAACCCAGGGAGTCAAGCCCCAAACTGTGTAAGAAGCTCCTTAATTTAGTCCTTTATTTATGGAGCTTGGGGTTTGTGAACGGGTTCCTGCCTGGGAATAGCACACAAAGCCAATTATCTATTGTGGTGGTTTAAATCAGCTCTCTGTTCATCAGACCTGTAGTTTTGCTTTTGTAACTGAGATCCATGCACACTGGAATTACAAAGTATGGAGTGAAATTTCCTTCTTCTCCCTCACCTTTCCAAGATGCTGCACTAGGACGTCTGAGGAAAGAGCCCTCTTCAACTGGTGCTGATATCTCTGAAATAATATGCTGGGAAAGTTATGGGGTATAGAAAATCTGCAAAATATAACAAACTGCTGCTACTAGATATATTGCCAGTGCCATGGTGAAGAACTACTGTTGTGTGATGGTGATAGGAGTAGAAAACAAACAGGAGAAATGTTTCTTTTCCCTTCTCCGGCTTCCCTGTCCCTTACATTACCCACTACTGGAAGAGTCGAACAGTCATTTGCTGAAAAAAGAGAAATGTGATTTGCAGAGTCCCAGATCCAAGTATAGATAGGCCAGTTTAAAGCTGAGACAATGGCTTAATAATTACACATTGCCAGTAGCAAGCATAATATTCCATTGTCCTGTAGTTAATTTATCCCTTACAACTGTATTCTTCAATAATTTCCATCTACCAGGAACTCTAGAGAGCACGAGTATAGTAGTGAAAAAAAATGGACTAAGTCGCTGCCCTGGTGGAGTTTACATTCTAGGGGGGAAAGGCCAATAGTAACGATTTTAACAAATGAAAATGGTAAGTGCTCCAAAAACAATAAACAAGAAGTTTCTTATGCCCTTTATATTGTATAATAGCAATTGTTAACTGGTTCTCCAGAATCTTGCTCTCAATAGGCAATTGGTTCTAAGTAACTTCAGTCAAGCACTTAAATAGCTGTTTCGCCACTTCATCTGCTACTGTGAGTTTCTTGGTTCCATTATGAGGAGACGAATGGAAGTTTTGCTGCTTTCATTTTATTTATTTATTTATTTTTGAGATGAAGTCTCGCTCTGTCGCCCAGGCTGGAGTGCAGTGGCGTGCTCACTGCAACCTCCACCTCCCGGGTTCAAGTGATTCTCCTGCCTCAGCCTCCTAAATAGCTGGGATTACGGCACCTACTACCACGCGCAGCTAATTTTTGTATCTTTAGTAGAGGTGGGGTTTCGCGATATTGGCCAGGCTGGTCTCGAACTTCTAACCTAAGGTTATTCACCTGCCTCAGCCTCCCAAAGTGCCAAGATTACAGGCGTGTGCCACCGACTTTAGCCCTGTCTAGGCAACAGAATTAATTTCAAATACTTCTCATCACCCTAATGGTCTATATTTGCACCCTACTTCTGGCCTCATTTGATGTATCCAGATACTTTATTATAAGCTACAGAAACCAACTTAAGCCAAAAGAAAATTCACAAGATTGAAGATAAAGCTGAAGAAGCTGACTTGGGGAGTGTAGAAACCAAGTATCTCCAAGGTATTTAGAGGCAGAAAAGGCTTACTAATCTCAACCATGTGCCACTGCTGAAATACATTTAAAAATCATATATATATATGTACATATATATGTGTGTGTGTGTGTTTACACTTTGCTGTAAAGATTACAAGAATTCATTTCCCTTATGTTTTATAAATGTTAGTGAAACAAGTCTTACATTTTCTCTGTCCTGGAAACTCAGACACACAAGAAGGTGGTTAGAGGGGATGCCCAGTAACAGGCACCATACTCTCCTCAAAATCACTGTATCCTCTGCATCCTTCTTTATCCTATGGCTGATTTGGTAGTTCAGATTTTTTTTTTCTCCATTTCTTCTACGAAAAACAAAAAAACAAGATACATGTGCAGAACATGCAGGTATGTTACATGGGTATGCATGTGCCATGGTGATTTGCTGCACTTATTGACCCATCCTCTAAGTTCCCTCCACAGACCTCCCGCCTCCCAACAGGCCCTGGTGTGTGTTGTTCCCCTCCCTGTGTCCATGTGTTCTCAATGTTCAACTCCCACTTATGAGTGAGGACATGTGGTATTTGGTTTTCTGTTCCTGTGTTAGTTTGCTAAGGATGATGGCTTCCAGTTTCATCCATGTGCCTGCAAAGGACATGGTCTCATTTCTTTTTATGGTGGTTCAGATTTACAGTGCCCAGATTCTTTCTTTAGAATAAGTTTTCTTAAGCTTCTCAGTCTTCATATAAAATGGACCTCTAATGCCTCATTCGCCAATTTGCCAAACACTGCTTACTAACACTCTCAATTTGCATTGTCACATCTAAAGTCAGCCACCCCCACAAAAAAAGGGGTTCTCATTAATTCATGAATCATAGTACCAATTATTTCAACTGAACTCTAGGACGAGGACTCTAGTTATATAAAGCTACTTCTGGCTATGATAATCTATAAATCTGTGAAGGTCTGACTCTTTGAACTGCCCTTTGGATGACCAATTTGCTTTATTTGCAAGCCTTGCTTTTCCTGACTAGTTTAGTTAACTAATGGCCCTGGATGAATAACCTGATTTCTACCCTTTACCCACCTATCAGGCTGCTGATGAACTAAGGCCTTGCATTCATTTATTATACATTTCATGACCCAAATGTAATCTACCATTAATTCCATCTACTTCTGACACATGCCACAACAAAATGCCACTGAATTTCTACTGGAAAGTTACAGTTTTAAACATATTGCTCATAAATATGATTTTACTTAACCAAATTATATTTAGTCTCCAGGACATAATATACTAATCTCTTCTCTCCTTATTTTTCAAAAATAAAAATAAAAAAATTATCAAATTGTTAAACAGAAAATTTAAGGCCCTTTCTCTTTTACATTAAGTCACATGACTCATTTTTAATTATAATATTAAATTAGTAATTTCCTCCACATTTTATGATACAACATGACATGAGCTTTGTTCCATAATGTAATATTTCCATCAAAAATGTAAATGAAGGTAGTAAAAAAAAAAACCTGTGAATTTTTTAATCTAGTAAGAAGATACTCTAAGCCTTCCGTCAGTTGTATTAAAAGTAATAATTGGAATAATTACTAATAAATAATTAGTTATCCGTCTTTGTAAATTTCTTACACAGAGGGAAAGAAAGTTCCTTCATTTATTTCATGTAATTTCATTTCATTCATTTCATCCTTTCAAAATCAAATGATTGAATAAGAGTAGATGTCATTGTTCTAAGTGCTAGAAGCACAGCAGTGAATACAGCCTTATGGATGTACATTCTACTGTGGGAGACAGATAATCTACAAATGAAACAAAATACTGAATATGTCACTTGGTATCAAGTGCAGAAAAGAAAAATAAAGCAAATAAGGGAGATAGGAAGCAATAAGAGGGATTGGTTTTTATGTAAAATGATAACTGAGATGATCACTTAAAGTACGCACCAGTTTAAGGTGAGAGAAAAACTTTGCAGGTAGAAGGAGCAGCATGTGCTATGGATGACGTAGACATGTGCCTGCTGAGTTTGAAGAAAAACAAGCACATCTGTGTTGTGGGAGCAGAATTTGGGGGAAGGGGAAGTAGTCAATGGGATCAGTGAGGACTGTGGCTTTTAATGGGGCATGATTCCCTTAGAGGATTGAGATTAGAGGAAAGACCTGGCCTGGCTTTTGTTGTAAAAGATTCACTGTAGCTATAGAGTTTGAGTTTAGATTATAGGGAGGCAAAGTAGAGAGAAGTGGTCAAATTCAAAATGTAGAAAAAATAGGAACTGCTGACAGATTGAATGTAAGGTAGACATGAAGCAGAGAAATGAAAGATAAAGTCATGATTTTTTACCTGAACAGATAGAATGTACATTAGATTTATAGTTGATATTTTATAATGATTAATTTAAAACAGAAACAAGTGGAGAAACTCTTTTGAAAACAAGTGCTACTGAATAATATTCTTAGAGAACACATTGAAATTTGTGTATATATATATATATATGTAGTTACTATTTTACACATACACATAACAAAATAAATAATGTTGATGAATATGAATAGACAAGATAGAACATTTAATTGATTGATCTGTGGGTCATTTGATGTGGAAAAGAGATGCCAGCTTTGACAAAGAAATTTATTAAACCTATATTGAGAAATTGTACCAGTCGAGGTCCTAGCAAGAAAAAGATGGCTCACTCAATGAATTTAACTGAAGATATTTTAATGAAAGGGCTATTTACAGTGATATGGATAGAGGTAAGGGGACCAAAAAATATGGTGAAGCAGCTGCATGGAAACTAGCCAGAGCCTGTGTCACATTCAGTAATAATTTCCTCCGCCTTGCCATTACCACCCCTAATGGCAAGGAGGAAGAAATTATTAATGAATGGGGCACAAGCTATAGCCACTGAGAAGACTATAGGAGCTGTGGACATAGAGTAAAGTAGCCAGGGACAGAACCATGGTGAAGGGAGGAAGTGGGACAAGGGAAATAAAAAAATCTGTTCTTTTTCTCCTGTCCTTCTGTTTCTTTCTGGTCCCTCCTATTGGCCTAATGTAGTCACAATACATAAGATCCCCGGTAATGCAGTCCATGGAGTTCAGACAAGAGGGAAGAAAGGGGTAGAAATTGAATGTTGAGCAACAAATTAAGAATATATAGCACAGAATTTCACATAACTTAAAGAAAATCTGAAGGTCAACACAATTGAGGAGGCTCTATGGAATACCAGTAAAATAAACTACCGATTGTATGTCTATGTTGTTATCACAGGAAACTCAGCTGCAACCGCCCATTTTCTCACTTAGTCTGTGCTGAAAAGCTCAGATTCTGGGAGAATAACCTCCATGACCTGGCTTGAATCAAGGAGTCACATTTGTCAGGGGAAGGTGCTGGCAGGATCCAGTGAATGGAGCCCAATTCTAATCAGTGTGAGGAGTTAGTTAGGAAGAGAGTGTGTTTCAAAGAAAGAGGTTATATAGTATTTAAAAATCAATGTAAGGCTCTCTCCTGCAACATTAAAATATTTATATATTAACAAATAAAAACAGGTAAGTTTCTCTAAAAGGACACCAATATTTCAGAATATATGAATGCTGTTTAATTCACTTCTCAATTGCAATAAAGTCAAAGCTTGATATTTGTATTTTTGAGATTTTCTCTCCTTTTTTGTCCAACCAAAACCTTTACTCCTAACTCCAGGTTTTTAAAATTGATTTTAAGATTTGAAAAGTTTACAAAAGTCTTAAGAAGAGAAGAAGAATGGATCAGTGTACAATAATTGTCACTGCTGGGGAGAAACAAAACAATAGATAAACAAAGTCTTGAAATGTGGGGTTTTGTAAATTGCTAAGGTAAAAAAAATTACAAAGAGGAAACTGCTTTAACCCAATTTATGCATCTTAATTCACTCAGAGACAATAATAATAATAATATCATTTATAATCGTGTACAATTTCATTTCCAGACTTTCACCGAATTTCTTGCTAAAGAGGTGGAGAAAATCAGCTTTGAGATTCCAAGTTGATAATGGCCTCTTCGTTGGTGACAATATCCACTCCCTCTTTCTGAGACAACTAGTCATGAGATTTGGCTTTGGAAGTGTAAGTTTAAAAAGGAACACATTTTAAGAAGGAAATTAAAATTCATCAGTTCAGTATTGGCAAATTATTAACCCTTTTTCATCTTGCTCATTCATTAATTGATCTGGTGATCAGACATATAAAATTTTTTGATGTGAAGAAATGAGAGTTTGAAAATACATGTATACTTCTTACTAAAATAGAAAATACAGCACTTCAGTGAGGAGCACAGGCAACTTTGGAGCTGATGGACTCATGGTAAGAGGTAGCTCTGTCACATGAAAGCTATGTAAAATTTTTGTGTTAATAAGCTCTCTATCCTAGAGTGTAAAATGGAGACAATATTGGCCTTACAAACATGTGGTGAGGTTTAAGTGAGACATCTATGGAGCATAGAGCACAGGACTCAGCACAGAGTACTATCATTAGATATTATAGAATGAATATTACTCACACTCTAAGGTAAAAAACACAAGTCAATAATTATAAGAACCAACTTTACTCACACTTTAAGGTAAATGATGCACATTAATAATTATAATTCACTATGATAATCATGTAGTAATAATATGTATAGCGATATACATATGTATATGCTCTAGGAGTACAGAGGAGGGAATTCCAGATGAAGCTGGAGGATTCCTGGAAGAGGTTCATTCATTCATTCATTCAACAAATATTTATAGAATTCCTACTTTGTGCCAGGGGTATAAGATTCAGTATTGAAGTCTATAGGGAAGGTCATTGCTCTTATGGTGCCTTCTGATGTATCAGAAAAAAGTAAAATAAATATACAAGTTAATTTAGGAAAGAAGCAGCACTAAATGGAAATAAAACAGATAAAAACATAATGAGGGGAAGGAAGTGAGGAAGCTTAAATTGAAGAGCATGTCAGATATATTTTTTTCTCTACAGATACACTCTTTATCCTTTGCCCTGTCCTAGACATATGAATAAACCTCTGAGCTATGGGGCTTCTATTGGGTTTGTCCAGAAGGAAACCCCAGCAAGAAGTTGGAGGGAGGGGGAAGAATGAAGAGAAGTTTTCCGCCCTGAGATTAAAATCTGTGCCTAATCATGTTAAGCTAGATAGAAGTTTATTAGGGAATTTTTTATTCTAGTGGTCTATAACTGTTATGGTCATTAAAATAATGCAACAGATGTTAAAAAGGAATTCAACAGGATTTTAAAAATATACTTAAATAAAATGCACACACACACTTCTTACCTCTTATAGTTCTATTCTTTAAGATATAATCTGTATTTATATCTTTTAATATATCTGCTTCAAACAAATAGAATAATAAAATAGTAGAAGTATTCTGAGGCTTTTCATTATAAGACATAAAATTAATATTTTTCAAATATAAACCAAGAAAATTTAAGAAGATAACAAAATAAAAATACATAATTCAAAGTAAGAAAGATAGAATATATTTATCTGTGCAGGATAGAATTGCACATCAATTAAACAAAATAAAATAAAAATAGGATACTGCAATGCATAGAATTTTTCCCCTTTTCTGTTCAGTTGCTAAACTGCAGGCTTTAAAGAGTGTCTGTATATGGTAGGTATCCAATGAATATTTATTTTTATTTTATTTTTTTTTAGAAGGAGTCTTGCTCGCTCTGTCGTCCAGGCTGAAGTGCAGTGGCATGGTATCAGTTGGACTGCAAGCTCCACCTCCCGGGTTCAAGCAATTCTCCCGCATCAGCCTCCTGAGTAGCTGGGACTACAGGCGCCCACCACCACGCCCGGTCAATTTTTTAAATTTTTAGTAGAGACGGGGTTTCACCGTGTTAGCCAGGATGGTCTGGATCTCCTGATCTCGTGATCTTTCTGTCTCGGCCTCCCAAAGTGCTGGGATTACAGGCGTGAGCCACCGCGCCAGGCCCAATATTTGTTGAAATAATGAATGAATGAAGACAATTTAGTAAAATACTTAGTAATAAGATGAAAATATAAAAGAAACCCTTAAATTTTATTTTATAAAAAATAACTCTCACAAAATTAGAATTCACACCAGATGCAAATATGTTCATAATAATGACCAATATAAAAATACTTTGGAGAAAGCATCATAGTGTAACTAGAAAATAATTAATAGTTATATTACTAAGAAATGGAAATTCTATTAAGAAAAAATAAAACAATAATTAATTAAATGAGAAGTCATAGCAAGGGGTAAATCAAGAGGGCAAACAGAACATTCATTCACCTCCACTTCAGAATTAAGTTCCATTAAATAACAGAAATGATACATTTTAAAGAAATGGTACAAACCCCTGGGGAAAATAATAACAATTTCCCAACACCAGTAATTTCAAGACATTCTAGGAACAGAGAAAGTAAATGTTATGAAATTTTTGGAAGAAAAAATTTAATAAAAAACAAAATAATAAAAACAGGAAAAACTCTATAAGAAAAAAAGCACTGCAAAGGTAAATGTTTTCCAGAGGGTAACATTACTTTACATTCAATGAACAGATGAAAAAAGTTGCATAGAGGGACTCTGGGGCAATTTTCAAAGCATTTACTTGAAAACTGGGTTCAGAATAGCTGGACTCTTTGGGCCTTTGAGAAATTAATAATACACAAAGCAAAAAAATATTTGACTTGGCCGACAAAATTAAAGATTGGCTATTTTAAAAAAGACAAAGGAAATGGGTAAGCTCATTACATTCTCTTTAAGACAAAGAGAAAAGAAACAACATGGGGAATGAGATAAAGAACAAAGATGCAGAGAGGAGAGTTTTGTTGTTGCTGTTAAAGAGAATATAGTATACAAATTTACACTCACAGTTCAAAAGCTTGGAAGAACTGGGAAATTTTCTGATGTAACATAAAGTATCAAACAATTCAATAGCACTATCAAATAGCCCAACAATTGTAGAATACATCAAAAGGCTGGCAAAAAATACTCAAATGAACACATTTATGTGTTTCTAAACATAAACTTTGACAGCTATATCACTTACATGGAATAAACAGTTATAGAGCGCAGAAGAAAATAAAGCTTTCAGATCTCAGTCTGTGAAAAGGTAGTATAACCAAAGCTGGCCAAAACATAGCAAATAATAAAAATAATACCATCAGCATTTTCATCATCTAACAACATATTGAATTAATACAATAGTCTAATGTGATTATATAAGATTTATGCCTATAAGGAAAATATTAATCATGTTTATTATTATAATAGATTACAATAGTAGGTTAAAAGAGAAAAAACAAAGAATCATCTTGACATATGCAAATTAATAATATGTATCAATTTATTTTCTCATTAAAACAATTCTTCACAAGCAAGAAGAAATCTACCTTAATATGATGAAGGCTACCTTACTAGTAACCTATAGCAAATGCCATAAAATCAGAACAATTACTATTACATATCAGTATGATAACAGTGTCAGTTAACATTATAACTATTACTATTCAGTATTTGATTGACATTGCTTGAGAATGTAGCATGTCAAGAAAAGTGTATTATAAAAATTGTTAAGAAAGAGAATAAACATATAGCTGATAGATGACGTGATTATTTACTGACATTACCAAAGAGAATAAACTAAAATACTGTATTAGATACAGTTTAATAATTCCCTACTACAGCTATATGCAAGAACAAAGTCAGCAGTAAAAAAAGAATTTTTCTATAACCGAAAATAGCCAATTGGAAAGCACAATGATAAAATGTCTCTTTTCCAAAAGTCAGAACACCTATGAAATACCTACCAATAAATCTTTACTAAACAAACAATTTCCAAGACTTATATTAAAAAACTATACAACAGGCCGGGTGTGGTGGCTCACGCCTGTAATCCCAGCACCTTGGGAGGCCGAGGAAGGCAGATCATGAGGTCAGGAGATCAAGACCATCCTGCCTAACACGATGAAACCCGGTCTCTACTAAAGTACAAAAAATTAGCCGGGCTTGGTGGCGGGCACCTGTAGTCCCAGCTACTCAGGAGGTTGAGGCAGGAGAATGGCGCGAACACTGGAGGTGGAGCTTGCAGTGAGCCAAGATCGCGCCACTGCACTCCAGCCTGAGCGACAGAGCAAGACCCTGTCTCAAAAACAAACAAACAAATAAATAAATACTATACAATAGATTACCTTGTATTTCTATACATTGGTAAGATAGGTAGAGATATAGATTAATGGAGAGATTTACATATTAAAATGTACTAATTTGAGGTTATGACTATGTTAATTATTTTTCAATTAATGCATAAATTTAAGGTAATTCCAAACAAAATTCCAGCTGGATTGTTTAAAATAATTCGACAAACTTAAATTAACACGAAGGGGAAAATAGGAACAAAAGTATCTAAGAATTTTAGCTGGGTGCAGTGGCTCATGCCTACAATCCTGTAACTTTGGGAGGCCAAGGTGGGAGATTGCTTGAGTTTAAGAGTTTAAGACCAGTCTGGGAAATACAGGGCAGGGCAACCCCATCTCTACAAAAAAAAAAAAAAAAAAAAAAAGAAAAAAAGAGAGAGAGAGAGAGAATTGTTGAATAGTTGTGGAAATATTTTAAACAGACATGGGAAGTAAAGTCTGCTTTCATTGATTCAAATTTCTCAGTCTTTTATATATGGCCTCTTTTCATTCTTTGCAAGGAATTCATTACTCTAAAATTATATGCATGGTGAAAATTTTATATATAAAATATATTTAAAATAAAACATACGTATGTATCACATATGATCATATGGTAAAAGTAGGCGACTTACAAATGAATAACTATAAGAAACTCAATGAACATGTGAAACCTGTTTATTCTTACTAACAATTGTGAAAATGCAATTAAAACTCCAGTGGCCTACCAGTTTTTTCTTGCTCATTTTAAACTGGAAAAAGTTGTTAATACCTGATTTTGGGGCAAGTGTATGAAACAGGTAACCTCATGTGGTCTAAGAAGAAATAC
The DNA here is from genome assembly GCF_003255815.1 of Theropithecus gelada. Lineage (NCBI taxonomy): Eukaryota > Metazoa > Chordata > Mammalia > Primates > Cercopithecidae > Theropithecus > Theropithecus gelada. The sequence continues at coordinate 45,845,681 of NC_037673.1, read as the reverse complement.
ATATTCTGACAGTCTTTGGAGTGCAATTTAATAGTTATTACCAAGAGTAAATGTACCCATTAATTGAGTAATTGTCTTTACCTCCAATGTTTTCTCCATATCTATATTCATAAGTACACAGAGATATAATAAGGATATTAACTGTCATACTGTTTGTAATAGCACAAAATAATAAAACCTCAAATGTCCATTAGTAAAGGAGATGTTAAGTAAATTATGGTATATTCATTCAACAAAACAAATGCAGGCATTAAAGAAAAGGATGTTATAAATTATCTCGTGCTAATATCTTCAAGATATATTTTGAAAGCTTAAATCCAAATGCTGGTACAATAAGTATATTAAGAGATTAGTTATGTAACAATACAAATCAATATATTTATGTTAGAGTCGAGAAAGATAGGCATGTGCCAGAAAAATGAAGATGAGTTGATGGAATACTTTAAGGTTTTTCTTTTTATTTATTTATTATTTTTTATTTTTATTTATTTATTATTTTTGAGACGGAGTCTTGCTCTGTCGCCCAGGCTGGAGTGCTGTGGCCGGATCTCAGCTCACTGCAAGCTCCGCCTCCCGGGTTCCCGCCATTCTCCTGCCTCAGCCTCCCGAGTAGCTGGGACTACAGGCGCCCGCCACCTCGCCCGGCTAGTTTTTTGTATTTTTTAGTAGAGACGGGGTTTCACCGTGTTAGCCAGGATGGTCTCGATCTCCTGACCTCGTGATCCGCCCGTCTCGGCCTCCCAAAGTGCTGGGATTACAGGCTTGAGCCACCGCGCCCGGCTAGGTTTTTCTTTTTAAATCTTGTATTGTTCAAATGTTTGCCAAAAATATGCATCATTTAGCGCTGATATAAGATGAAAGAAATAGGGAAAACATATCTATTTTGCTTTTGAATAGAGACTCAATATTGAAGGATGATAGTTCTTCCTAGTCTATGTGCAATGAAAACGAAATGCCTTAACTACAAAGACAAGTGCCAAAATTTGTCAAAAATAATTCTACATGTATATGAAAAAAAAAATCATGTTTAATATGTATATATACAGACACATGAAGAGAAATATGGATGTTGGAATTGGTCCACCATATATTAAAACTATTAAAATTGTATAGTATTTTTTGTTAGTCTTTATATAGACAGATCAATGGAAAAAATTCTGAAAAGTAAATATCTGTCAATCTTTTAAAGTGGCATAGTCTTTTCCAGTGTTTGCTTTCATAAACATTTACCTACATTTACCTATCATGATTTTTAGTATTTACATTATAATACTAAATCATCTTAAACTCACTTTAGGAAATAACATGATATTATATTCTACTTTCCTTTTCCCTGGAATAGTTAACCATCCTAGGACCATTTGCTATACAACATATCCTTTGCTCATTGATGTGAAATGACAATTTTGAGCTATGGTTAACACTAAAGTGTGTTTCTGGTATTTATTTATTTATTTATTTATTTAGAGACAGGGGCTCACTCTGTCACCCAGGTTGGAGTGCAGTGGCGCGATGTTGGCTCACTGCAACCTCAGCCTCCAAGGTTCAAGCTATTCTGATGCCTTAGTTCCCCGAGTAGCTGGGATTACAGGAGCACGTGGCTCATTTTTTTGTATTTTTAGTAGAGATGGGGTTTCACCATGTTAGCCAGGCTGCTCTTGCACTCCCGACCTCAAATGATCTGCCCCCCTCAGCGTCCCAAAGTCCTGGGATTACATGCATGAGCCACCGCACCCGGCCTGGTTTTGACTCTTTTGCATTGCCTTATCTGTCTCTTTCTCTGCTCAGTGCTACCCCAAGCAATTCTAATACTTTGGAAATTTTTTCATTGTTTTCATTTTTAAGCCATAGCCTATGAACTGTTAAAAATGATTTATTAATCCAGCTAAACTTTGAAAACATTTGTTGCTTTGGTCGTCATGGAGAAAACTAATAACACTTTTGTTTATTGTTTGTCTTAAAGTAAGTAAGTTGCTTTACTGGTTACCAAGAATGACTGTATATTGCTGGTGAGTTGTTTGGTTTGGTTGGTTTGCTTTCTTTTTATTTTATTTTATTTTATTTTTATTTTACTTTAAGTTCTGGGATACATGTGCAGAACGTTCAGGTTTGTTACACAGGTATACATGTGCCATGGTGGTTTGCTGCACCTATCAACCTGTCATCTAGGTTTTAGGCCCCTCATGCACTAGGTATTTGTCCTAATGCTCTCTCTCCCCTTGCCTCCCAGCCCTTAACAGGCCCTGGTGTGTAATGTTCCCCTCCCTGTGTCCATGGAATCATCAAATTTTGCTTGAAACTTAAAATCAATTTTGGAAGGAGCACCATGTTTATAATATTGAGACTTTATGGACAAAGTATATAGCTAATTTATTTAAATATTTTTATGCCTATCAAAATACATGTTTATTAAACTATGGATCGCAGACATTTCTTGTTAAATTTATTATTATGTAGTTTTCATTTTTAGTTGCAATTGTGAAAAACAATCATTGTTCTTTATATTGCCTTAATGGTTATTGCCAATGCTTAGGAAAAATGTTAATTTTTGCATGTTTACTAAAGTAACCAAAAGTTGATACCAACTTCCCAGTTTCTACTATTAGTTACGATGATTATCCAGTTGATTATTTTGGGTTTTCAGGAGACAATATTATCAATTAAAAATAACATGCATTGTAGAAATGTTGGACATAAAGCTTGTTCCGACTTTAACAGCTTTAATGTTTCATATTAAACACGATGTTGGTGTGGCTTTCCAGATAATCAGATTTGCCTGTGCACAAGACACCGAAAGACTGTGAGGTTGTCTGTGAGGAACTTTTTTTTTTCACTGTGCCTTACTACTGTCTTCTTAAACAGATATTCTTATTTTATTTCCTTACATATGTAATATGTTTGTAACATATTACTCTGCCCTACTAAGAGGACCAAAATGTCTTATCCCTTAAATCTTTAAGTTTCACTGAGATTTTCCAATAAACCGTCAAACTTCAAGTCACCAATCTATCCTTTTTGTTTCATTTCACATGTGCTAGCATCTGCTGCATGGAGATTTTATTTTAGATTCATGTCAATCTTCTGCTGCTGTCTGCAACTTGATCTTAAGCAGAGTATTAAAGGAGACAGGGAACATTTCAGGAGATGCACAATTCTTGTATATATTGAACAGCACCCATTACAACTACTGATGAGATATTCTCCTGAAATTAATTCATACTTGATATTCTCTAATGTGTCCTCAGAAATCAGATTCCTGTAAAATACTAGGCACTTTGACATCCTGAACATCTAATGACAGAGAGTCAACATGATGGTGGTCTTCTTTCTTTCTTTTTTTTTTTTTTTTTTTGAGACGGAGTCTCACTCTGCCGCCCAGGATGGAGGGCAGTGGCGGGATCTCAGCTCACTGCAAGCTCCGCCTCCCGGGTTTACTCCATTCTCCTGCCTCAGCCTGGTAGTCTTATTTCTAAGATGTCTTTGAAATAAACACTCTCATTTAGCTCGCTAGATTTTAGCTTGAGATAGTTTATCAACGAACTGATGCAAAGACAAGCTAAGAAGAAAGTATTCTGAAGTTTCAAGATTCTCTCTGTCTCTTCCTCTATCATTGATTCCGTTCTTTTATTGCTTTCACTTTGTCTCAATCTTCTTGAGAGTTCATTCTTCTTCCAAATAAAACTTAAATTTCATATTCTAAACAACTTTAAATCAACACTCTGAAAATTAAAGAAACAAGACTTTTTATATTGCTGACAACTTTAAGTTAATGCATTGATTTAATATACACATTCTCAAATTTTAAAGAAAATGTATTTTTTGAGATTTTGAATAAATAAAATATGGCCTAAAAGCTATACTTGGAACAACCAATGACTTGTGATCTTTTAAAGACATTTCTTAGTTCTATTTTGAGATCTTGTTTTTCAGTGATTCTGTCATATCAGTTTAGTACAAACCTTGAAACTCAGAAAAACTTTTACTAAAATAACTGCCTGGTCATGAGTAAGATTAAGTTGCAATAGAACAAACAGAGAGATTGTCTAAAAGAAAAGCAAAAATTACTTAAACTCAGCATAACATTTCAGATGGTATATTTTTACATTATTATAAAATTTAAAATTTATGTTAAAATATACATTGTCACACTCAAAATAGAGGGATTGAGGAAGCATGCAGAATGGGAGAAAAGTAAGGAAACATCTTTAGTCTAATAAAGAAAAGCTGCCTGAGTAATCGGGTCTTTAAGCAGAACTGTGCTTTGGACAGTGTTTGTTTTTATCCATTCCCGTGGCTTCCTTCTGCCCTCAGCACCTGGTATCCTTATCTGACCTCTTGGATTTCCCGAGTAGAGAAAGGTCTCCATTTTGACAGATGAGAACTCCGTATTTTCATATTTTTCCCATTTCTTACCATTAAAATTTGGCCATCTATACTTATTCTTAGGGTTCTGGTATATGATTAGTTGAAAACAGATGGTGTCTGAGTCAGGACATAGCTCCGTGAAAAAAGGAGATTTAGCAGAAGCTATGGTAAGGAGAATGGTAGGGAAATCTTACAGAATTGCAACAGAGTTAGGCCTAATGGCTCGTTTCTGCTTCCCTCTGCTCTTTTCTCTGTTCTCTGCTTCCTTTCTCAGCCTTTGTTAACTCCTTTCTCAGCCTTTGTTAACTCCTAAGGAAGGCATCCAATTGTCTTCCTTTGTCTTTATCCTTGCTTCCCTCATTGTTAATTGGCTTCAACACTGTTTAATTTTTCAGAAAAATGCCTTGATTAGCCTCACTCATTATTTTTTTTTTTCCTCATGATAGGTCACTAGTTGCCAGCCTGACATACATTCCCTCCTTGAGTGCTTGCCCCTTCTCCACAATATGCGGCTTGAATTAACAGGAACCCAGGGGATGTGGGACTCTTGGCAGGGTAAGATTTCCTTTGAAGAGGCTGTGGGCAGGGAGGCAATGCTTGTATCTGAAACAAATGTTTTGGGACATTCGGGAGTCTTGAAGCTCTTCAGACCCAGGGGCTGCCCTGCTGAGTGACTGGTGGGTTTGGCAGCACATTTTGCTTCCTTTAGGTAATCCAGTGGGTTTCAGAGATGCAGAAGGAATAAGAGGAAACGGATAATGCTTTCCTCAGCATCAGTACCACGCTTGTAAGTTTCCCTTACGAATGTTCCCCTCTTCTGAAATGGTAATGACATTCTGACAAGAGATTCCAAGATGTCTTGACATCCTAGCGTTATGTCGGTGAACACTGACCGACATACACATCCCTTGGTATGTTTCATTGATTATGTAACTTATCTAAAAAGATAGGTCAGCTCAGGCGAGGCCTCCCTCACACACTTTTCTTTCTTGGTGGCTGATAGACCTGCTTGCATGTGTATCGATACGAATGGCCTTGGAAAGAAAGAAATCCCGTCCCCTGTCTAAAGAACTCTGCAAGAATTAACAAGGATAAGTGTAAGGAGGTCAGTTGTCTGTCCCCAGGTGCAGAACCTTAATCTGAAAAGCCCCAAGCAGCTGGTTACCTAGGATTACACAGACCTGGTAGCTTCTGCCCTCTGCCTCTCTCTCTAGTACACACGCGCATGTACACACACACGCACACTTTCCCTGGTACTTGTGACATTTATTTTCCATTGTCAAACTTTACTTTCTTTTGGACATTTGGTTTTGCACGTGAATTGTTGGCATGCATAGTCAGCTCGTCCCCTTTTCCCCATCTGTATCGTTATTCAAACAGGCGTTCAGACAATGTCTTCGTAAGTTTAAGATGTTTGTTTGTTTTGGACCAACACACACTCGCTAGTTCAGGCTTCCTCTCTCTCCTCTCTCCGCTCTCTCATGCAAACATACACCGAGTCCTTCTCCACGTGTACCAATGAACGTTTCCTCCGCGGGCTCCTGAGTTCAATGTCACGCTGGGCAGAAGTGGAGCAAGAGTAACGAGCATGTGTAGAGTGCGGACGTGGGGGGGAGACCCTTTCTGGCCAGCAGAGGGCAGCCGAGGGGAGGCGCTGGGGCTCGAGGGCTGAGCCGAGCTGAGCCTCGCCTAGCTCTGGCAGCCTCAGCCTCAGCACCAGCCGCGCCGGAGCCAGGAGCGCAGCCACTGAGGGCAGCGGCGGCGGCGGGAGCCAGGCGCGCAGCAAGGACCGGCGCGGGCGGCAAGCAGCAGCAGCCGCCGCCGCCGCCGCCGCGACGGGCAGCTAGGCTCGCCGACAGCCGGCTCGGGCCCCTACCCTCTCGGCTACGTGTCCCCGGCGCCGGGCGGCCGGCGAGTCTGGAGCCCGCGCCGTCGCCGGCCGCGTCCTCCGGGCATGGAAGGAGGTGGCAAGCCCAACTCTTCGTCTAACAGCCGGGACGATGGCAACAGCGTCTTCCCCGCCAAGGCGTCCGCGACGGGCGCGGGGCCGGCCGCGGCCGAGAAACGCTTGGGCACCCCGCCGGGGGGCGGCGGGGCCGGCGCGAAGGAGCACGGCAACTCCGTGTGCTTCAAGGTGGACGGCGGCGGCGGAGGCGGCGGCGAGGAGCCGGCTGGGGGCTTTGAGGACGCCGAGGGGCCCCGGCGGCAGTACGGCTTCATGCAGAGGCAGTTCACCTCCATGCTGCAACCCGGAGTCAACAAATTCTCCCTCCGCATGTTTGGGAGCCAGAAGGCGGTGGAAAAGGAGCAGGAAAGGGTTAAAACTGCAGGCTTCTGGATTATCCACCCTTACAGTGATTTCAGGTGAGGGTTCCCGGTCGCCGCCCCACCCTCCCTTCAGGCGCACCCTCAAACGCGCTTCCCTGCCCTGGGAGGGGGGCGCCCCGTGGACTCGGAGGGCGGGCCGGGGGTGGCGCTGCAGGCGGCGTCGGCTAGGGCTGAGCAGGCTCCACTCGGCGCCTCCCGGTAGTTTCCACCCAGGAAGGGCCTGGAGGATGTGCTCCTGTTGTCCGGGAATCCCGGACGGGCTCTCCTCCTCGGCCTCCTGAACTTCGGGAACAGATCAGGGAAGGATGGAGGCCACGGTGACCGCCCTGGGAGGAGGCGAAGTTGTACCAGGGAAACTTTTACTTCAGAGACGAGAGTGTGAGGAAGCGGGCAACCCTTCCTCGCGCGGCTCCCTGAAGTGTGGTCTCAACCAAGAGGGAAAAGGAGGCTTCCGGGGCTCTGGAGAAGGCGTGGTAACCGGAGACAGCGTTTCATACGCCTGAGCAGTTCCTGCCAGCGCTTGCCCCGGGGAGTGTGTTTAGTCTGTTTTTCTTTATAGCCGCTGGGTATCCTGGCTGTGTTTTCTCGGCAACAGCGGCCGGCAGGCAAGAGAAGGGCAATTTGCACTTGGATGGTCCCCAACGTGAGGTCTCACCAAAGCGAGGCGCTTCCAAGCAGGGCAGGAGCGTGGCAGGAAGCCTCTAGTCCCCGAAACGGAGAGAGGGGGCGTTGCCAGAGCCCCCTTCCTGGAAATAGAGCGGCACCCTTTCTTGACCTTGACTGCAAATCTCTTTCAAAAATCTCTTTCACAACCCTCAGCTCGGGAAGGAGGACAGAAACGCTGTCAGAAGGAAAACTCCGCTTTAGAGAATTAAAATTAAGACGTTTTCTGATCTTATTTGTCGCCCAAGTATTCGTTCGGTGATAAGCACGTTTAGAGATTGTCAAATGAAGGTCGTGTAGTAGATCCTCTTATTAGCGTGCGCACAGTTATCTTAGCTCCTGAACAAGGCTGGACTTTCCATTTTAAAATCCAGAACTAGTAACTCTTAATAACTCAGGGTAATATTTATTTATTTGGCCGAACTCGTTCGAAAAGAAAAAAAAGATCAACTAAAGGAGTATGTGCATATACTAAGCATTCTTTATAGGATAAATACAGCAATGTAAACCAGCCTTGGAATTAGTTTAGAAACTAAGGGAAATTATCACCAACTCCATGCTTTAACGGGAGCTGTCCACAGTTCTGATTGACATTAGCTGTGAAAAAAACCACAGTCCCGCCACACAAAGGCTCATAGTGACTGTCTTTGCCTTCTTTGAGATGTTTATCGTCTCAGAAATCAGTAGCCTCTGTGATCTATGCATAGAGTGAATGGATTTTAGAAAGTGTATAATTTTAAGGTACTTATTTGTAAAAACACACAGCAAAGTCTAAAAGAGAATTTATAAAACCTAATGAAGTTTATAGTCTAAGAGTTTGATTGAAAAATGTTCATATTAAAGAGATGTAATAAATAATCAAACCGGTTTCCTCCAGTAGGAAGTTAGGGAAGCAAACTTATAAATGACCCTATTCTAAGATGTATAAGGTTGTCGTGTTCTTTAGAGTTTTAAAGGTGGGAATCAAGTATAGAATATTATCTCTTCCTCAGTCCCCAATGGAAATATAGTTCACCTCATTTTAAAATTTTTAAATGAAAATAATTTACATGAAAACAGCCTCCAGTCTTAATAGCAAAAATAAATGGGGTATTTCCAGAAATATATGAGGTTCAATATTAACATGCAAAAATGCTGAACTTTTAATATGTAACTTCACTCAATAAAATGATTACATATGAAGCTTTTATTTCTTCAGCAATGTGAAAAGGACTATCCCTTTTCAAAATATCATACATCAAATAATTAAACTTTTTCCCACTTACTAAATAAAAACATAGGGCCGCTTTTCAGGAATTAGAATAGTGTCCAAAAGTCTTTTGAATGAATGGAATTACAGGATTCTCCTTCTGAGACAAAATATCTCTTTAATAAAAACATTGTTACTGAACAAAGGAACTAATTGAAATCAGGTGATGATTTAATTTTATTGTTCATTTCAAAGAAATGGGAAATGATTAAAACGTGAGCTAATACTCTAAACTCCAGTGTGGAGAGTTTGGAATATTTGACTTTCCCTCGTATAAATGGAAAAAAGAACATGTCAGGTGCAAATTAAGCAATTAGAATTATTTAGATCTTTTTAAACTGAAAGATACCTGAAAAAATAGATTTTAAAACAGAATTACAATATACACTGGTGTTCTAAAACAAACTAGAAAAATAATCATGTACTTGTTTTCATTCAGAATATATTTACATCTTATTATTTCATTAATGTTTTTGTATGATCTCAAAGTTTTCGTATGATTTAGATAAGATTTTCTAAAATCTATAACATGTCAAGATAATGTAATGAAAAAACAAAAATATGAAAGACAAAATTCCAGCAGTATTTTTTTTCTACAGGAAAAGCAATGTGTGAGTAATTTTCAACAGATACTAGAAATGTTTGTGGTCATGATCTAGCCTTTACTTTAGGCCCTTTTCTGAGGGTTCTTTCAGAGGGGTGCTTTACTACAGTTCCTAAAATGCCAAACTTAAGTTCATTAATTATGTAACAACTGAGTGAGTGACACTTAAGAGTAATTTCCATGAAGAGTGGGGAGATAGTGCAAATGAAGATATCCAGAGGATTCTTTTCCTTGACACTTTTAATAAGCCTTTGCATGGCCAGAGAAGTTTACTATGTTCTTACTCCAGAGCATGTTGTGACTTTAACACTGTTTCTAGTTTCCCTTCTCAGAATAATTTTTAAGACTGATAGCTTTCTACTTTATTTACCTCAAGGGACTGTGCTCCCACTGAGACTTTCAGAGAACTACGTAGTACCTCTTTTCCCCGCCAGAGCCCAAGAGTGCTATTGCTGTGTCTGGCAGGTAGTTTTCTCTACCCCTGGTGTAAGTAGGGCAGAGATGCTGCATTTACCTTTTTCCTCAGGAAAAAGGATGATAATAAAAACCTTCAGAGAATAAAAAAGAGTCAAATAGTATCAGATACTGTTTGAAATAACTGGGTGGAAGCTACAGAATTTAGTAAACACAACAAGCTCATGTTTTTGTTTATACTGTGGTATATAAGCACCCAAACTAGGGAAAATAGGGATAGTTACTTAAAAACAAATGTAGCTCGATTTTTCTGTAGTGACAGCATGCTCTTACTCTTATTGAATTTCATGTGAACAACACACAGACACATTTAATTTGGAGGTTAAATATGATTTTTAAAAATTCATGGTGATTTTATATTAATTAGCTAGAATTTTACTATGGTTAAAAAGTGATGCTCAGCAAGCATTGTGCTTCCACAGCCAATTGATAGTTATGATATAATCATTTAAATAGATTGAAAGAATATTTAGAATACTTTTGTGGATGATTTTTATTATGCAAGCAATTTATCTTGGAAGAATTTATCACCAGACCATTTGCCATTTTAGGGATTCTGTCATTATTTTGTTCCATCATGCTTACACAAAGGGACTTTTAAAAAGAATGCTCCTCTTCCATATATATTGCAGCCAATATCTTGCTCCTCATAATGGAGGCAGTTTTGTATCTTGACTTCTTATTTTTTTTTTTCCATTTCTTTTCATCATTAGTATGAGTGTGTGAAAAGCTTACTGTGTTATAAGTACCCAAGGACTCTAGAGATGGGAGTTACTTCCTGAAGATACTTTCACTTCCGGTCTTCCATCTCTGCTTTGGATTGCAGCCACAACTGTACTGATACCAGAGATCACTGATGTGTTCATTAGGGAAGGGAGGCTTCACCAATATTATACAGTTCATTATAGAACATTTGCTTCCAGGAGCTTCTCACAAGAAAACAGTTCAACCTTCTGGGGTTTAAAGACTAATTAGCCTACTGTTACATTTTCTTTGTGCTGAACACACTCTGTATTCTGCCAGCAATGCTTCTTTTATTTGCTTTTCTTATCAACATAGCCAAAATTAACCATAAGAATTTATTGTTTTTTCTACATTAGGTGAACCTTTTTGTGCTTTGTTAAGTTCAGTTACATTTTTCTTAGTGGCTCTAGGAACTGTTAGACATAATGTGAAATTTCTTCAAAGATTTAAAGGTGTGAATTTATTTAGTTACTTTTTCTTAGTATACATGTAAGTTATGCAATTTTAATTTTTAGCAAATGTTTCACTGTTACATTTAGTAGATATGATTTATACTATTAAATTATTATAAGATGGTTTTCATTTTTTTCTGAGCAACTTTCCCTTTAAACCTGCTTTTGGGGTATGATTGCAAATTGAGAATTAGTGAAGAGGTACACTTTACCAATCATATTTAATTATGTGGACTTGGATTTATGAACGTGCCTGTTGAATAATGAAAGAAATTTAAATGCACTGGAAAGATACATTACTTGTTATTTGTATCATAGGTTCATTTATCTACTTGACCAAAAAACCCAAACCAAAACAACATCACCACCAAAAAGCAAGATAAATAGTCTTTGTAATTCTGCATTATTATACTCAGTGCACCTATGTCCTACAGTGAGCAGGAAGCCAGCAGAATGCATTTAGAATGATTTTCAGGTGAGAGTCTTATTCTGAATATAATTCTTGTGTTTAGTAGATAAATCACTTCATTATTTAGAAACAACAATTGGGCTCAGGAAAAGGACTTTCAAATAGAGTCTCGTATAAGTACAGTGCAAATTATTGCAGATGATTAGCACTACACGAAGAGTACTGAGCATTTGCAGGGTCTGTGACAAATTTTCATTTTATCATTTTGTGTAAAGAAGTAACAAACCATGAATTAGGCTGACACTATGTATTTTAGTTGTAGAAATAGTGATAATAAAGAAAAAAGTCTGCCTGAACTAAGAAAATTACATTTTCTCTAAGTACTTTTCTTCTAAAAATAATTTTTTTTGTGAAGGCATCTGGATGTACAACTTACCATTAGTTTTATAGATAAAAAATCAGGATTCCTGGTGCATCCCGGAATTTTATGTTTTTGCAAAATAAACCTTCATGGCTCTGTTAATTCTATTTGTATATATGTGCTACAGAAACTATTCAAGGGATACCTATATATGTAGAAGAATATATATAGAAGTAAAGAATATATATAGCAGTTGATTATTTTTGACTTGAGTGTTTATCTGATACATTTTGCCCAACTTTGATAAAATTGATTTCATTACTCTTTCAAGTTATGTTAGTTAATTTTCTCATAGTATTTTTCTATTTTGTCTAATAGTTGGCCACTCAGTTAAAGCAAAGAAGCAACATTACTCATACCTTAAATTTACAACTTATAATTTTATTTGTATAAACCTAATTTTATTTTCAGGTCACTAGCTGTAACTCTAAAAACATAAGGCTAATTTTACATACGTACAAAGTTAGTAAATATTTATAAATTTTAGACTATCAGCTTTGTTGTATACAGTTATTCAGTATTTTTAAAAGTGCCACAGCAAACATCTTTGCACCTTACTCTTCATTATGTTTTGGCTAAACTTCAGGGAATGGAATGACTGCCTATGAACATTCTAGAGATTCTATACATATTAATTTGACCAATTAATACTGCTTCCAGTTTACAGATTTCTTAAAATGACAAGAATAATGTAGGTTCTCCAAGGATGACATTCCTGTTATGATATTTACAGTCTGTTTTGGGACAGAAAGCGTAACCTGTCCTCCATTTCATTCAACATAGAGTGACAAGAGTGATCTTTAAAAAGCAAATCTGATAATATTGTTATGCTCTTTAAAACCCTTTAGTAACCTCCCATTACTCTTAGACTACATTTGACAAACTTTCTTTGAGCTTCAAGACCCTGCATAATGTCAGCCTATATATGCAGCCTCATCACATGCCACTCATTCCAGCACTGTGTTCCAGCCACTTGGGTAAATTTTTAGCTCCTAGAACAACCTGAGTTCTCTCCTGCAACTAAGATTTTAATGTGATATTACTCCCATGCTTGAAATACTCTTTTCACTTTTTACCACTCCACATAACTAGTTTCTACTCATCTTTTAGGTTTCCATTTAATCATTGTGCACACACTTATTTTTCTATCTAGGCTTTCTGTTCAGCAGAATTTATAATTATTTTTATATGTGTCCCTTCCCTGGAATTTAAGCCATGCTAACTTATGAATCTTACTCAGTTTTACATTCCCAATGTTGTAAAAAAGTTCTTGCCAAACTTTCTTAGAGGCTTCATTTTTTTTTTTCTTCAACTTTTAAGTTCAGGGGTAAATGTGTAGGATGTGCAGGTTTGTTAAATGGGTAAACATGTGCCATGGTAGTTTGCTGCACAGATTATCCCATCACCTAAGTATTACATTCAGATATGGTTTTTTTTTTTAACAACTTTTTTGAGACGGAATTCATATACCATACAATTCACCCATTTAAAGTAAGCAATTCAGTATTTTCTAGTAAGTTCACAGAGTTATGCAGCCATCACCACAAACAATTTTAGAATATTTTATCATCCCAAGAAGAAAACCCATATGCATTAGCACTCACTTTCTCTCATCTCCCACCCTCCCGCTCAGCCTTAAGCAACCAACCGCTAATCCACTCTCTGTCTCTGTAGATTTTTGCTTATTCTGAATATTTTATATCAGTGAAATCATGCAATATATAGTCTTTTGTTATTGGCTTCTTTCACTTAGCATAATGTTTTTTTCAAGGTTCATTCATGTTGTTACCTGAATCAGTACTTTATTCATTTCCTTGCTTAAAAACATTCCATTTTATGAATATACTACCTTTAATTTATTCATTTATCAGCTGATGGACATCTGAGTTATTTCTGCTTTTTGGCTATTGTAAATACTGCTGATGTGAATATTCTCATACAAGTTTTTATGCAGAGATGTTTTCATTTCTCTTCGGAGTGAAATTTCTGGGTCATCATAACAGACCTGTAATAAATATTTATTGACTGAATGGACAAAGAATTATTCTCCAACCAGGTCATGAGCACATTTAATCTTAGAGTTGATAAATTCAGATGAAAACTCTTCTTTTTTCCTGCAGTAATACCTGGCATCTACTTCCCACTGGCACCTGCAAGTATGTGCCCCAACTATTACATTTCCCTGCCCAATACACAGATGAGTAAATGAAACTGAAGAGGAGTTATGTAGCATGAACATGGTGACATAGATAGATAGTAAGAACTGGGCCAGGAATTCAGTTCTTATGAATATTAATTTTGTCACTTCAGCTCTTTTACATAATAAGAAACAAGGCTGCCAGTATAAATAATTCTCCAAACCTTCTGGGACACATGATGGATTGAACCTAATCATTTGTACTTCCTCCCTCTTGAAGTCACTCCAAAATAATATGAAAAAGCACAGATACATTGGTAAGTAGAAGAAAGAGGAGACATCAGAGAATATAGATCTCAAGCACATTTGTAAAATGGGAAGTTAATAGAGAAATTATTCCACTTCCAGAATCCTTCACCCATTGAAATCCAGAAGAATTCAGGACTTGGAAGTGCCAGTTATGAAATAGTTCCAGGAAAGCCAGACTGAAAACAGAATTAAATAAGGGTTTCCTTAGTGAATACAAAACTCCCTGTGCTGACATTAGGATGCTTGGAGCCAGGTCTGTTTTTCTCAATCAGGAAACTGGAGAAAATACCTCCAAAGGGAGACATTTCAAAGTCTTCAGATAAAAAATCATGTTTATTGCCTAATCACCCTGCAAAAAATCCACATGTGTACATTGAGGCTGTAATTATATTTTTGGTATGGCATTGGTTAATATGTAACTGAAAGCAAAAGATAACCAGACATTTGCGAAAAGTCTCATAGGCAAGACTAAATCAAACAGAGAAAGACTAAATCAAACAGCCAAAGAAGGTCCAGAGGGATGGGATAAGGAGAAATGACAGTATTATAAAAAATGCTCCACAAATGATATCTTCATAAATGTTTTATCTGTACAATAAGAACACGTTGCTATGGAAAATATGGCAAGAAATTTAAAAAACAGCTCTTGGATGAACTGTGTTAGCAGATAAAGTCTAGGAAGTCTATCAGAATTAGAGCAAAAAGACAAAAGGGAATAAGAAATATAAGAAAATATAGCAAAATCAACAACTAATTTATAAGGTCAAAATCTACCATAAGGTATTCTAGAATGATAAAAAAAAAGAGTGAAAAGGGACATATGGAATTAATAGAGACATTTTCGATAAAATTTTCCATATAGCAGCAACTGAAATGTCTGTTCTGAGGAACTCATGGAATACTTAGCATCATGAAAGAAAAAGACTATCCAAGGATCATTACACAGAAGCTTTACAACACCATCGAATAAGCAACAAACAAACAAATGACTAAGACTTTTCAAAGAAAAAGTTACATACCAAGAAGTGGGAATAATACTTTAAGTTAAATGACAATGTAACAATGTCTACAAAATTCTGAGAGAAAGTAATCTCGATAAGAAATCCATACCTTGCCATAATACAAAGTTTAAATAAAGATACTCAGAAATTAAGAACTCTAGTATTAACTACCCATGTACCCTTTCTTAGAAAGTTACTAGATGACATGTTCCTGCAAAACAAGAAATTACACCAAACAACATGAAGACATAGAAGCTAGGAAATGGGCTTTAACACAGAGAAACCTGAAGTCCTAGGAGTATCCCAGAATAGCTAGCCTTGAAAGAAACCAGTCCAGACTGGGGCAGGAAAGCAAAGCGTTCTGGAGGAAGGCCTTCAGGGTAGGAAAAACAAATAGATGGATATCAGCACTTGATAAATAATGTTATTAGGTGTTCGAGAGATCTTTGGAACAAGATATTGATGACTTTCATATAAATATTTGTAGAGTACATTGGATACAAGTAAATAAACAAAAGACCTTTATTAACTCCAGAATGATCTAAAGATATATATAAAAGGGAAATGAATCACAGTTCCTTGCTTGGTTCAGCAGTGCCTAATGCTTATTTGGTAATAATAATGTAAACAAGTTGTCTGTTTTAAATAAGTTTGCGGTGCAATTATTCTAGGATGGTAGGAGGGCAGAAGAAACGTAAATGTGGTTTGGGTGATGTAAGAAAGCTAAGTCCTTGTCTTCCACAGTTGGAAACTAATGAATAGTATTTAAAATTGATAAATTAATTTCTCTTTGAAATATGAACTAAACACTAAAAGAAACAATTATGGTGGTTGAATTTGGAAAGTGATATGTAGGGGTAAAAGGAAAAGGGAGAGGCTTATATGTTCTCCTTATAATCCTTCATGCTGTTTTGCTTTAAAAAAAAAAAAAAAAGACTATGGGCATATATTATTTTGAGGTAACAGTGTTGGGAACTGTTTAGGTCAGAATCCAAGCTTCCCCACGTTAGTAACTGGACCTCAATTTTCTCAATTATAATATGAGGAAAAAAATATATATATAAAATTTGTGGGGTATATAGTATATATAGTGTCTATATATACTATATATGCAATATAAACATTTCTATATATGTAGCGCTTAGAAGTTATGCTCTGCATTTAATGCTATTTTAAGAGTTAGTTATTTTTATGAAAGTAAAATTAAAACAGAATTAAGCCAAGTTAGTTGTTTGAAAAATTAAATATTCTCTAAGTACATACTCTAACCGTTTCCATAAATACTGAAGAAAAAATATATATGAAGGAAGGGCCATGTAAATGGTGTGCTGCTGTTTCCTTTTTACCTTCATGCAAGCCCTGGCAGCAGAAGCCCTGATGTGCAATGACATATTTTATGTATGCTATGTGAAATTGGTCTAGTCATGAGGCACTTAGCGTTGGAAAACTGTGTTTTTTTGTTTTTTTTTTTTTGTTTTTTTGTTTTTTTGAGATGGAGTTTCGTTCTTGTTGCCCAGGCTGGAGTGCAATAGCGCGATCTTGGCTCACCTCTACCTCTGTCTCCTGGGTTCAAGCGATTCTCCTGCCTCTGCCTTCCAAGTAGCTGGGATTACAGGCATGTGCCACCATGCCCGGCTAATTTTATATTTTTATTAGAGACAGGTTTTTCCATGTTGGTCAAGCTGATCTCAAACTCCTGACCTCAGGTGATCCGCCCTCCTTGGCCTCCTAAAGTGCTAACGTTACAGGTGTGAGACACCGCGCCCGGCCAGAAAACTTTTAATATATCCTATTTCTGCAAAATTTTCCAGTTTAATCTCTTTAGTTGGTATAGAATGCTACAGTACTGAACATTTGGAAATAGCTTTTAGGGAAAATTATAATGGCATTCATTGGGCTGCATGTGCTACTTTCTGTTCATCTTTATTTTCATCAGAAAATGGCATAGTTAAACCATTTGGGATGTTATTTCAAATCAGCTAAGTATTATATATGAGGCAAATAAGATGAGTTATAAACTGATAAATCTTTCATTTTCTTTTTTATTGTCATGTTTAACAGTCTTTAAAAACTGTTATTTAGAAATATAATTATTTCTAATTAGGTACGTAAAAGAATTTGAGAAATACTATAAATCTGACAGAATTAAAAAAAAATCTTTGTGATATCATTTCTAGAGCAGTTGTCACTTAATCACCCTTGCAGAATGTTTTATCTTTGTTTTATTAAAAAGACAATGCACCTTATTGAAATTTACATTACCTAGGTTGTTTGAGGAACATGAGCAGAGACTGAAAAATGAATATTTAAAGTTATTTGATTAGTTTTTTGTTTGTTTGTTTTTTGAGACAGAGTCTTGCTTTGTTACCCTAGGTGGAGTGCAGTGGCATGATCTCGGCTCACTACAACCTCCGTCTCCTGGATTCAAACTATTCTCTTTCCTCAGCCTCCCGAGTAACTGGATTTACAGATGTGCACCACCACACCTACCTATTTTTTGTATTTTTAGTAGAGATGGGGTTTTACCATGTTGGTCAGACTGGTCTCGAACTCCTGACCTCAAGCAATCCACCCACCTTGGCCTCCCAAAGTGCTGCGTTTACAGGTGAGAGCCACCATGCCTGGCCTATTTGATTAGTTTTTAAAGGGAGAACAACTGTTCCTTATTTTTCCTATAGAATAGTCATTCTCTGTTTAAATAGTACTTTTAAAAAAATTGTCTTTTTTTCTAAACAATAAATTTGATATTTATCCTGAAATCCATGTAAGTGAATTAGAATGGAAAGTTTGGAGACCTGTATTTTCTGTGATCTGGATATATATCTAATGTATAAAAAGCAGAAATACATGCTAGAAGCACCAAGTTATGGTTGAATAAGTATTGCACAATATAAATAATCCCATAATTCTATTGGCTATAATTACTGATTATACAAATCATCATGGTTAGCCATTTGTGTTAGTGATTCTAGGGTTGAAAACTCATATAATACTTCACAGATCACATTAAAGCTATTGACACTCTGACCTGTGTATTTATTTATAATATTTTGCCTATAATTTCAAAGATTTGTAGTTTCCTTGAAGCACATTTATTTTTGGAACCCAAGTTAAGACTTCCTGAACTATCTAATATTGTCATGCAGAAATAGAGACACTAAAAACAGTGTATCCCCGTTTCTACTAAAAAATACAAAAAACTAGCCGGGCGAGGTGGCGGGCGCCTGTAGTCCCAGCTACTCGGGAGGCTGAGGCAGGAGAATGGCGGGAACCCGGGAGGCGGAGCTTGCAGTGAGCTGAGATCCGGCCACAGCACTCCAGCCTGGGCGACAGAGCAAGACTCCGTCTCAAAAAAAAAAAAAAAAAAAAAAAAAAAAAAAAAAAAAAAAAAAAAAANNNAAAAAAAAAAAAAAAAAAAAAAAAAAAAAAAAAAAAAAAAAAAAAAAAAAAAAACAGTGTATGGAAGATTCAAAGATACAGAATTTTGGTTGGGCAAGCTGTTTAAGAATTATAGCTGAAGCTGGGCCAGGCATGGTGGCTCATGCCTGTAATCCTAGCACTTTGGGAGGCTGAGCCGGGCAGATCGCTTGAGCTCAGGAGTTTAAGACCAGCCTGGGCAACATGGCGAGACCCCGTCTCTACAAAAAATACAAAAATTAGGCAGGCATGGAGATGCATGCCTGTAGTCCCAGCAACTTGGGATGCTGGGGTGGGAGGATCGCTTGATCCCAGGAGATTGAGGCTTCAGTGAGCCAAGATGAAGCCACTGCACTCCATCCAGGCTAGATGACAAAGTGAAACCCTGTGTCTATATATATATATATATATATATATATATATATATATATACACACACACACACACACACGCATACATACACACACATTTTCAATATATTGGTATAAAGTAGGCACTTAATAAATTTGAATAAATAAAGAGACTTTTAGCAATATTATGCTTAACTTTGGTTTTTATATATAATTTCCAACAACCCTTTTCCCTATGTGCCCTCTAAAAAACAATAATTTAGTGTGGACATTTAATCTGCATTTTATTCCTTCACAGAAACATGCATTTGGAAATAAGATTCGAAGCCATTACAATTAAATAAATGCATGTTTCTATGAGCTCCTTTTACTATAATGCTTGATTTTATGTAGTTTTTAAAATTGGGATTATATATACCCCAATTTTTCATATATATATATATATATATGATATCTTGTTGTCTTAGTTCTTTTGAGCTGCTGTAAGAAAATACCATAGACTGCATGGATTATAAACAACAGAAATTTATTTCTCACAGTTCTGGAGGCTGGAAAGTGCAAGATCAAGGTGCTGGTTGATTTGCTTTCTGGTGAGAGTCTGTTTGTCACAAATGGCTGTCTTTTCACTATAACCTAGCAAGGTGGAAGGGGTGAGGGATCTCTTATGAGGGCACCAAATCCATTCATGAGGGTTCTATCCTCATGACCTAATCACCTCCCAAAAGCCCCTCCTTCCAACACCACTATCATGTGGGTTAGGATATCGACATATGGGCTGGGCGCGGTGGCTCACGCCTGTAATCACAGCACTTTGGGAGGCTGATGCGGGTGGATCACGAGGTCAGGAGATCGAGACCATCCTGTCTAATATGCTGAAACCCGTCTCTACTAAAAACCAAAAAATTAGCCGGGCGTGATATCGGGTACCTGGCGTGGTGGCGGGCACCTGTAGTCCCAGCTACTCCAGAGGCTGAGGGAGGAGAATGGCGTGAACCTGGGAGGCGGAGCTTGCAGTGAGCCCAGATCTCCCCACTGCACTCCAGCCTGGGCAACAGAGCGAGACTCCATCTCAGGAGGAAGAAAAAAAAAAATGGATTTCAACATATGAATTTTAGGGTGACATAAACATTCTATCTATTGTATCTGGCATGGCTCTTCTTTCACAGCCCTGTAAAAACTATTTAAATGTCATTGCCTTTAGAATCAGTGCTATCTTAATCAAAATAAAGTTGAGAATGTATCCCTTTGGGCAATGACATTTAGAAAGAATTACATTACTTTTAGGTATGTATCATTTATTTTCTGTTCCACTTTGCCAAATTGTGCTATTTGATTTAACAGTGCACCTTTAAAACCCTGTTGTACAGGGATGGAAAGTTAACATTATGTCCCTCAAGATTTAATTAATAAAATGTCGAGTCGATATTTTGAAAAATGATTTTTTTTTTTTTTAAATTTTAACTTTTTGGTGACCAGGATTTTTTTTATAGTGTTTACCAAATTTACAGTGAAGAAATAATATTCCAATGAATAACGTCCTGAGTGACCAGTGTTAAATTAACCCTCGTGTACATAGAAAAGATATCATAGACCCTGATAAAGGAAAATTGAAGTTGACATAATTTTCAAAAGCAAAAATAACTTAAGTCTGAAAAGATGCAAAACTAAGGTGGCAGCTTGGTTTTTGCATACAAAAGACAGAGCAAGACCAAAGTCCAAACAAACAAAAAAACATGGGCAACTTGACAGGAAAACTATCCCCGGCAACCTGAAAGATAAGTGACACAAACCTTCAACAACTGCAAGACCTGTTGTTTTTGCACTATGTGTTGGAGGAAGGAAGCAGTGGTAAGCAAAGGTGTCTGACAGAGCTGAGAATATGGGAGACTCCCACGCAGCCAAGAGGAATGGGATGGAACAGCAGCTGAAACTAGGATGGAATTTGCACAATTGGTCTGCCTTAATTTGAAGAGGAGAAATGTGTGATCCCAGGTCTGGGGCAGGCAATGTACGTGAAGAGCCTGGAGCAACTTGACATATCAGATATTAAGGAGGTTATCAAAGACTACCAGGGTAATAGCAAAAAGATTCAGGATCCCACTTGAAGAAGCCAAAGATGACGGGCGCGGTGGCTCAAGCCTGTAATCCCAGCACTTTGGGAGGCCGAGACGGGCGGATCACGAGGTCAGGAGATCGAGACCATCCTGGCTAACACAGTGAAACCCCGTCTCTACTAAAAATACAAAAAACTAGCCGGGCGAGGTGGCGGGCGCCTGTAGTCCGAGCTACTCCGGAGGCTGAGGCAGGAGAATGGCGCAAACCCCGGAGGCGGAGCTTGCAGTGAGCTGAGATCCGGGCCACTGCACTCCAGCCCGGGCTACAGAGCAAGACTCCGTCTCAAAAAAAAAAAAAAAAAAAAAAAAAGGATTAGAATTTCTATGATTTCAAACCTATCAGCTGTTTAAATTTGAGTTCATAATGATGTAAAAAATGATTACCTACTGAAGGTACCTTCACCTAATACATGAAGAGATAATATAATTAGAAAAGCATGATTTTATCAACCCTATTTAATTAATGAGCATCACAATAAAAAGAAAGGGGAAAAAGGAAGAGGTCTTAATTTTGAAAGAGAAAGATCAAGGCTATAAAGGACAGTACAATGTTATTATTTATATTTCTGTTTTACTCACAGATCTTATTTGTATTTTCAACAAAACCCTACTAATACTGAGGCAAAACAACTTAATGCAACTTTATACAGGGAAATTGTCCCAGACATAGTCTCAGAACGATCAGAATCTTAACTCTTTTAATTGGGTTTGAATGGATTTTCCCTCTTCTGAAGAGTGAAAACTTTCATGGCTACCAACATTTTGGGATGCAAGTCTTTTTATTATTTGGTTCATGTAGTTCAAATAGAAAGGAGGTATTATGTAATGGAATAGAGGAAGCCTAATAAATTCAAATCACAAATAATCAATACTTTTTAGTATAATTTTTATAAAATATCAATTCTTTATTTGTTCAATGTTACACTGTTGTGATTCCAGAAAGCATAAAGTATTTTCAGGCTTGTTTTGAAAGTCAGTCAAATGTAGAATTATTTTAGAATTGTACACCTTTTAAGTGCAAAAAGAGAAAAAATCCCCTGGAAAACAGCAATATAATTTAGTTGACTGCAATGTGGCACTGCTTTTGCATTTCTTTCCTATGTAAAGTCAAACTGATATATATTAAACTGATATATATTCCTTCTGTATCAACAAATCATGTTGGAGAGAGAGAAAAGCTCTTAACCTACTTTCCTATCTTTAATTTTTAACTTTATCATGCTTGTTAATTGCTTGGGTGTCCTTTAACCATCTATTTCCATGATTCTTTCCCAGAGGCTTGGTTTAATTTTAAAAGTGCGGTGTATTCAGCCCTAATTATGAGAGCTCACTACAGGCAAACAGCAAGAGATAGTAATGACCAAAATGTGTTCTTAAATCAGTGTCACAGCTACGGCAGGCACATTGTTATTAACATTTTTTAAATACAGCCATGTAAGGCAATATTTAGAAGCTAGTGACATTTGAAAATAGCATTTCTCCCAAGAAACAATTTTATTAAATGTGATTTTTAAAATATCTACTTTTTGTACTGAAAGTACAATTTTTTATCAAGTATTTAAGCCAGTCTAACACTCACATATTTAAATTCTTTCATAATCAATAAGTAGACATGAGATGGTTCCATGACTTCATCTGAGTTATAATGTTCACAGAATATGCCGTGTGACTAGAAATACTGTCAGTCATTTTTATTGAAATGCATGCTTCAATGTTGTCTTAAATGCCCAAAATAAGTAGAGATTTTAAGCATTCTCCATCATAGTTACTTTTACATTTATTTAGTTGGGGGATGTTTTCCTGCTGAAACATTATTTTAACTGATCACACAGGGGAAAAGCAACACAATCAGTGAGATATTCTACAGAGTGTTCCAAATGCAGTATTACCTGCTAAGTTCTAACTAGGTGCCAGGTGCTAGTCCAGGTGTTTTTATTTCTGTTACCTCACTGAGTCGTTAGAGCAACCCTACGACAGGTAGTGTTTGTCTCCTATTTCAGCTTAGAATACTGAACTATGGAAAAGTTAGGGAGTTATAATGATAGCTTATAAATGGAGAAACTAAGATTTGAACACAGAAACCTGGCTCAGAGCCCAATATCTTAACCACTACGGTATTCAGTCATATGCTGATCTAATGATTTTGTCATTTTCTCAGACTTTTAAATTTATACACTTTTAGCAATTATACATATTTTTTGTTCTGGATATATGAATTCTAGTTATTTAGGTGATATTCTACAGTGGGAAATGGTGCCTTAGTCAAAGATTGGCTACAGTTTTCTGGGAGCTTTGTTTCTAGTTCATCATGTTGGATTAGATCCTGTGTGTTAAAACCTAACTACTTCAGATGCTCCTTTGTTTTTCCAAAATAGTAAATATTTGACAGTAAAGAGTTAAGGGCAAATCTTGAAAATAGAAATGTTCTTATTCAGGAAGACATGTAAAAAAGAAACAAAACTTCTTTAGACTGTGCTTAAGTTTAATACTCCAGAAAACTACAAGAACCAATGAAAACATTCTTCCTAAAAATACTTTTAATTTCCTTTCATTATGTGTTTCTGTATCCTTTTGAATGGTAGTGCTTAAGTACCAAAATGAACAGACTATTTAAATGAAAATAGCAAAGAAAAGCTGTACTCATGATGAAGTCATTGGGAAGCGCATGAAAATAGAAGGAGGCTCTAAAACTTTAGCCATAAATATTGAGGAGAGACACAGTTATTACACAAAGAGGTCAATGTTTGTCATTAGGTTACAATCCACCACTATATAAATGTTATGTATTAGTTTATAAATTGGAGTTCATTATAATAATAATGGATTACAATTGCTTGGTAAAATTTAGGAGGGTTATTATTAGACTTTGAGTCTCCTAAAGAAAAGGCGACTGAGAAAGGCAAGAAACAATGCAGATGGTTTCAGATAGCAGATGCCCAAGAAGTTCCTCCATTAACTATGGTACTGTTGTACCTCTGAGACTATTCCTTCTGGTTTCTTGTGGTCTGATAGCAGGATATTTTACCTAAGGGAATCACTGCATCCAAAACAATTATTTCATAATTAGCCCTCACTTATTTGGACTGCAGAGCTATATAAATAACCCAAGGAAGCCGAACCCCAAACAGAATTAGAAAGAAACAAATGTACTGGAGAATTTGGGAAAATGCTACTGAAACTTCTCTGTTTAACATTATTGTGTTTGTGTGTGTGTGTGTGTGTGTGTTCAATCTTTGGAAAGATGAGGTAGGTATCAGCAGTCTTCAAGATCAGACTATGCTGTAATAATGGATAATTTAAAAATACATTTCATTTATTCTCCTAACTTGAGTAAATTTAAATTTAAATTTTTTCTCTGTAAGAAATATGCTCAAAACATTTTAATTTAAATTAAAACAAACCCTTGGCTCTCATTTATGTTTGCTACTTCCATGGTTTACCTTTGACCGTTCCAGACTTTAAGAAAGGTGAACTTACATTCACTCACTCTCTTTCTCTCTCTTGCTTGTCATTACTCTTTAATCCTGTATTACCATTGCTATAACCCTTTCATTCAAGTCCTACCTTGAAGAAATAAACAAAACAGAACAACAAAATGAAATTAAACAAGCCAAATAAGTAAACAGTAAGTGTCATTTAACCTCCTTCTTTTTAAATATAACACACACTTCCCAGAATTTATTTAATTTAACCCCTTAGTGGCACTTAATACCCCTTTTGAAGGTCTCTGTTTCTTTTCTGTTTGGATTGTTTTCCTACATGTATGCACACTGCTTCTCAGATTTCCTCCAAGGCTCTAGCCCTTTTGCATTTAGTTGTTGCCTTTAGACAAGGCTCTACAGATAGTCAATTTGCTTCAATACAGGTTCTTCATCACCTAGTATGTGCCAGCCAGTGCTCAACCAGAGTAGAGCAGTGAAGAAGTCAGATATCACTCTATTTTTTGTGAGCTTCCAATCTTGTGTGGAAGACATGCAGAAAACAAGTAATGAGAGGTTATCAGTAATAACAAAGGAAAACTACGGGGTAATATGTGGAAGGGGAGAGCTAGGGGTTTAATCTAATCCAAGGGGTTAGGAAAAGCCTCCATGAAGATGTGGGAGTTGAACTCAGAATTCAAAGACAAATAGGAATTAGCCACATGTTTCAGGCATCTGTGAAGACAGAACTGAATACATGGCAAATTAAAGTTATAATGAAGCAACTGCTGAAAATATTTTTGTATCATTTTCCACCAGTATTAGTTGGATTATATGATATATGGACTGCTGGTAGATAGATTGATGGCTAGATAGATAGCTGATCGACAGATGATAGGTAATAATTAACTACCTCTCAAGGATCATACTGCATGTCCATTTCTTCTATAATGTGTCATCACAACCTCTGCCCATTTTTCCTCTGTCGTTACTGTATTTGAATACATTTTCATTCAAGGTGAAGATTTCCCACAAATCTTTTAACATGTAAATGACCATTCCTTTACTTTGCATTCTCTTAGACCTTATTTATAATTCATATCCCATTATCTTGAGACTGCAAATATTCTCTGGTTATTTTAGCCCTTCTATTCTTTCCTCTATTTTATTTCAAATTCCTTCCAGAGCATTTATATCTTCTACCTCCTTTTGATTTAGTTTCTTTCCGTTATCATTTATCTAAGTGGCCTAAGTGTCTTGTTCTAAGACATGCTCCAAACATATCTTGCTCTGAACATGTTAAAATTTTTCTCCTGATTTTCTTGTACAGAAATACAAATCAAAAATATTTTAATAGTATAATTATGGATATATTTTACTTAATATGATCTCTAATGTATCTGATTGACCAACAAAAATATAAGGTGTATATAGATTTGTTTATGCATATGTGTGTGTATTTGTCTAGTGCAAGTTATGTCTGTATTGTTCTTTATGTAATTATAAGACATGTATTAAAATATGGTTGATTTCCTGAAGATTTCATAGGCAATATTCATGATGAAAAAGCAGGTCATACTGGAAAAGCTAAGTGACAAAGTGTATGTGAAAATTTGAAGTAAAGTGGTATCTCAAAAATAAATATGAGAATAAAGTTTGCTTATATAAAGTTTAACCATATACACATACACATACATGTACTCACATCCTTTATAAATCATGTGAAGCAGGAATGCTTGCACACAGCTGCAGTGGACAGTTCCATGTTTGTCTTGATCTAGTCAATGACCAACAGGACTGAGTCTTGGAAAAGTTGTGAAGTATGATATTCCTTGGTTTGCTTACCAACCTTTTCTCACAGCATTTCCCTTTTCACTCTTGAGCTTATCTTCTATTAAAACAGAAAAGGACCTGGCATCAACTATTTATTCATGGTATTTAGATTGAAGTATATTCACACTGAAATGACTTTATTGAATTTTTATGCTTTAAATTCTTATGTCTAATGGTATAACATAATTGTTCACAATGGAAGGAAATGAACAGACTGCTTGGATGCAAGTGGGTGATGGGAGCTATAGAAATGGCCTTGAAATCATATTAGCTTTATTTGGCTCTTTGTGAAGCTAAAGGTGATTTAATACCTTGAAATGGTCTGGGGAAAGGTCAAAAGGTACAGTCCAGTTTGAAAAAATGGGGTGGATGTTGAAGAACATAACTTTGTCTTGCTATCTTTGGCATAATTGTGTGATTATTTTTCTCTAGTAGTTCAGCATGCCTGTGTGTATAGAGAGAATTCAGATGGTAGGCTCGAACCACATTTGGGTTTTGGCTTTTGGATGTGTTTGAATCAAGGATCACTAGTGACTCAGTGGGGCTAGAGAATGAGTGTTCTGGATAATTCCCATTATGCTATCTAGTGTGTTTAGGGAAGGAACAGCCAACAAAGGTTTGTATGGGTAATAGACATAATGTGACTAGCAGAAAGAATGGGAGAAAGGACTTGGCTGGCCTAGGATATCTTAAGGGACAAAAGTTGATCTCATGCCACATCTGAATTGGGGGCCAAGCTACTATCAGACTTGATATAAGATGGGTTTTACACATTATCCGTAAGTATGTGGCAGTATGCTTCTTACAAGGTATATGTGATAAAATTCAGAGTAGTAGTGAGAATACTGGTTCCAGCAGGGTCATCAAAGTCATCTTTTCCAGGAAACCATATTGCCACTTATATATATATTCCAAGTAGCAATAGTTGAGAATCCTGAAGTTACGTGCCACCTACATACAATATATAGTAAGTACTTATATATGCATGCTTATATTATTATTTTTATTTTTAATTTTAAAAAATTTTTAGAGAGACATGGTCTTGTTATGTTGGCCAGGCTGGCCTAGAACTCCTGGTTTCCTTCCAGCAATCCTCCTACCTCAGCCTTCCAAAGTGTTAGGATTACAGGAGTAAGCCACTACACCCAGCCCATGTATATCTTATTGAAAATTCCACAAATATTTTTATTGTACTTTCTTATTTTAAATTCCACAAATATTTTTATTGTACTCTAAAATATATTAATAAACATTCAGCATTTGTGATATTGAAAAATCTTATCAATTGATAAAATTGGCTTTCAATTTATCTATAATGACTAAAAATACAGTTAATATTAACTCTAAGTTGTAGAAGTGGGCACAAATTTTCTTAAGTTGTATCTAATAAATGGCATTATATTAATACTTGTGTAATTAATAAAATAAATATTCTCTGTTTCATTCTTGCAAAACTTTGTTAGAGTTCATAACATAAGCTTAACATAAAATTATAAACAAATACTGTGTATATTTAGATAGAAGATCTATATAAGATCAATCACAGAAGATTCCTAGAATGAATATTTTCCTCTTTTTATTAATTATTCTTTTATTTAGCTATTTTGATAGCTGCCTTCTCAGAGAGTTCTGTGGCACTTAAAATATAGACTTCTACGTTCTCGTAAAATTGTTTTAAACTATTAAGTTTTAAATAGAGAAGTTTAGGATTGTCGTTATTTATCCCAAAGAGCTAATTTATATAATTCATGAAAAGCAACTTAAAGGCATATATGTGATATATATACATATATGAATCAACTGAAAGCCAATGAAAATTAGCATTTTAATATTAACTTTTAAAATATAACTATCTCATGGAAAGCTGAGTATAATAACTAAAAGGTTTTCATTTAATGCTTTGGTATGGTCTTTTTTCAAACAGAAAAATTTATTTTGCCTTAAACATTACACAAGATATTTTACTTTACATATGAAATTGACAATGGGAAATTATTTAGGGGCATATAATATCATACTTGAAATCATGATTCATGAAATAAATTAGTACTAGAATTTCATATTTGAAATCATGATTCATGAAATAAGTTAGTACTAGAATGATTCTGCTGTGCCTTTCTTGTAGAAAGCATATGGTCAAATTTGTGACCTTTGATTAAGGGGTCTATTTTAAAATGTCTTATCATTTGATTGTAGCTATAGAAAACATTATTTGAAGCCAAATACATTTCTTTGTCACCTCTAACCCCCACTTGTGATACTGATATAAGCAAAGAATTATGCTACTTGAAAAAGCCACTAAGGAGTAGGAATGCATGGGTGGAATTTGAAAAGATAATCTAAAGAGCTTCTAGTGGCCAATGATGGAACAAATTGAACAACTGAATAATAAACTAGGATTGAGTTATAAACCCAAAGTATAATACAAATATCCATGAGATCATACTGATATAAAGAGTATTGAATCAATCAATAAATGGTGTGAGGGAACTCCAAATAATTTGTATAGCTATTATACCCTCAGGGAAGTGGGCCGTTAATGTCCATTCCTTACCTGTAGGCTGTCAATAGTAATTTCTTTCAAATAATGATTTGAGAAATCTGATTAACATTATAGTTAAGTGATCAAAATTAACAGTCATATGTCATGTTGATAGTATGTATACTTGACATGATGTAATATTTGCCTCTTTGCTATTCCTCTGCAATACCCCTAACCTCAATCTAATCATGAAAAAAACACCAGATAAATCCTAATTTTTAAGGTCATTTTACAAAATATATGACTGGTACCCCCACACTGTGAATGTGATCAAGAAGAAAAATAATCTGAGAAAACTGTCATGTGAAGCAGAGCTAAGGAGACATGCTAACTAAACTGTAATGTGGTACCCTGGACAGCAAGCTGGAACAGAGAATGGACTTTAGATAAAAAGTACGAACATGTGAATAAAGTATGGACTTCAGTTAATAATAATATATAAATATTTGTTCATTATTTATGTCTGATGTAATATGTGAAAATAGAGAAATTAGTTGTGAGATATATGGGAACTCTGTACTTTGTTATTTTCTGTAAACGTGAGAGTATTCTAAAGCAAAGGTTTATTTAAAAATGAAAGATGAAACAACCTTTTAGCAGCCAAAGATTCAGGGCAGAATTAATTAACAAGGAGTCAGAGAACATAGATAAAGCTACAAGCCTCTCCAATTAAAAAAAAAATGGATCTTTTGCATAACATTTTTTTCTTATTTTTTTAATGACATCATTTGAATTTCTGAATTATTAAATATGTCAACCTTCTGTTCCAAACACAACAAGCAAGTCTTTTCAGGCCAAATAAATCTACTTTAGTCAGTTTTTTTTTTTTTTCTTTTACATTAGGCACAAGCCTAGTAATCCATTGTTCCCATGGTGTTTTTTCACTGGTCAAGGGCATTGCAATAGTCAAATCAATTTATACATGTAGATGCAGCGTTGAATAATGTATATTTCAGAACAACAACTCTCTCTTTCCTCTTTGCCACCCTCATTTCCCCATGACATTTTTGAAATTCAAGAAAGAAAAGAATTTCAAAATGCAGATTTTAACTAAAGGATTTAATACTTTTCTTGGAGTAAATATCTTTCTTATGTGTATTATAAACTTTAAACCAATTGAGAAAAAACCCTATTATCTGCTAACTTACATTTAGTGACTTTGTAAAGATAAAATCCTTAAAGGTAACAATAGCAGATTTTTTGACAGTCCTAACTCAATTTAAATTAGTGGTAACTTAGAAGAGAACCATGTCAGACTTATAAAATATACAGTCGTAATATTTAACTATTATTTATATTGCAACACACTACATAGCATTTTACTACAGAACTATAAATAGTTATACAACTATTGAATTTGATCTTTTTTCTAAATTCTACCTTCATTTTTTTTATCTGACAAGTAATCATGAAAGGACTGCTAGTCATCAAAGTGATAAGTCCTCACTTATCAAAATTACTCAGCATGTAAGTATTGAATTGCAACTATATGTAACCATGTATTAGGTGCTGAAATAGATTCAAACAAGAGTAAGGCATGAAACTTGCTCTTAAGGATCTTACAGTCTAGTGGGAGTGTGGGGGATGGGGTGAAGCAATTATATATAGCTATATATATAGTACTATATATAGTACTTTAATAATATATAATGTCATAATCTAATGCATACTGAACATGATTTGCTGGCAATAAACATTAGGGTTAATAGGACAGAGTAATTACTTCAAGCCAGAAAGTTCTGGAGAGATGATGAAGGGGTATGGCATTTGAGCTGGACCTTAAAGACAGGTGGGATTTGGGTAATGGAGTTTGGAGAGAACAGGCCTTTCAAGTACAGGATAGAACATAGATGATAACCGAACAGTAGGCAAGGGTGATGGGGCTATTAAGGAAGCTACATGGAAAATAAACTTGTTTTCTCTAAAATAACTGAGGAATTGGTTTGACTTTGCAGAGTGATAATGCATTTAATTAGTGTTTTGCCACTTTTCAAGCAATTAAAGCTCTCAGTGTTATATTAAAAATAATTTGATTGTATAAAACGTACTTTAGGGCTGTTACTTTGTTCTATTATCTGTATGTATCAGTAACTATAATAAAGTAACCGAGATTTATGAATATTTTTTTGAATCTGTTTCGTAAAATGCGCTGGGTGTTTCACTTTTTTTAGTAAAAACTGATCTTAGATGAAACTTTACTGTGGAGAAATTAATTGTAATTTATTTGCATGGTAGAATTATGTTAATCTATGTGTTGGCCCTATTGCTTTGAAAAATATGCATTGAAAGAAGGATTTAATCATTTCCTATGAAAGATATGACTTTTTCCCAGTGGACAGATCTAAGACAATAAAGTTTATGTTGGATTTAGATTGAATATTAGGGAAATGTATGTTTGCATGTTACAGCAGAGTAAATTGAGGCTTCCTTAGATTAAAATAGTGTAGGGGCACGACAATTTAAGAAATTATTCCTGTTAAAAAATGCATGGTCTAAATTATATCATATTTTCTAAATCAGGGTGATTCTTTTTTCTTATTATACTTTAAGTTCTAGGGTACATGTGGACAACATGCAGGTTTGTTACATATGTATACATGTGCCATGTTGGTGTGCTGCACCCATTAACTCATCATTTACTTTAGATATATCCCTGGTGTGTGATGTTTTCCTACCTGTATCCAAGTGTTCTCATTGTTCAATTCCCACCTATGAGTGAGAACATGCAGTGTTTGGTTTTTTGTCGTTGCGATATTTTGCTGCGACTGATGCAGCTTCATCCATGTCCCTGCAAGGGACACGAACTAATCCTTTTTTATGGCTGCATAGTATTCTATGGAGTATATGTGCCACATTTTCTTAATCCAGTCTATCATTGATGGCCATTTGGGTTGGTTCCAAGTCTTTGCTATTGTGAATAGTGCCGCAATAAACACACGTGTGCATGTGTCTTTATAGCAGCATGATTTATAATCCTTTGGGTATATACCCAGTAATGGGATGGCTGGGTCATAGGTATTTCTAGTTCTAGGTCCTTGAGGAATCGCCACACTGTCTTCCACAATGGTTGAACTAGTTTACAGTCCACCAACAGTGTAAAAGTGTTCCTATTTCTCCACATCCTCTCCAGTACTTGTTGTTTCCTGATTTTTAAATGACTGCCATTCTAACTGCTGTGAGATGGTATCTCATTGTGGTTTTGATTTGCATTTCTCTGATGGTGAGTGATGATGAGCATTTTTTCATGTGTCTGTTGGCTGCATAAATGTCATCTTTGGAGAAGTGTCTGTTCATCTCCTTTGCTCACTTTTTGATGGGGTTGTTTGTTTTTTTCTTGTAAATTTGTTTGAGTTCTTTGTAGGTTCTGGATATTAGCCCTTTGTCAGATGAGTAGGTTGCAAAAAGTTTCTCCCATTCTGTAGGTTGCCTGTTCACTCTGATGATAGTTTCTTTTGCTGTGCAGAAGCTCTTTAGTTTAATTAGATCCCATTTGTCAATTTTGGCTTTTGTTGCCATTGCCTTTGGTGTTTTAGTAATGAAGCCTTTGCCCATGCTTATGTTCTGAATGGTACTGCCTAGGTTTTCTTTTAGAATTTTTATGGTTTGAGGTCTAACATTTAAGTCTTTAATCCATCTTGAATTAATTTTTGTATAAGGTGTAAAGAAGAGATCCAGTTTCAGCTTTCTACATATGGCTAGCCAGTTTTCCCAGCACCATTTATTAAATAGGGAATCCTTTCCCCATTTCTTGTTTTTGTCAGGTTTGTCACAGATCAGATGGTTGTAGATGTGTGGTATTATTTCTGAGGGCTCTGTTCTGTTCCATTGGTCTGTATCTCTGTTTTGGTACCAGTACCATGCTGTTTTGGTTACTGTAGCCTTGTAGTATAGTTTGAAGTCAGGTAGCATGATGCCTCCAGCTTTGTTCTTTTGACTTAGGATTGGCTTGGCAATGCGGGCTCTTTTTTGGTTCCATATGAACTTTAAAGTAGTTTTTTCCAGTTCTGTGAAGAAAGTCATTGGTAGCTTGATGGGGATGGAGTTGAATCTATAAGTTACCTTGGGCAGTATGGTCATTTTCACGATATTGATTCTTCCTATCCATGAGCATGGAATGTTCTTCCATTTGTTTGTGTCCTCTTTTATTTCTTTGAGCAGTGGTTTGTAGTTCTCCTTGAAGTGGTCCTTCACATCCCTTGTAAGTTGTATTCCTAGGTATTTTATTCTCTTTGAAGTAATTGTGAATGGGAGTTCACTCATGATTTGGCTCTCTGTTTGTTACTGGTGTATAAGAATGCTTGTGATTTTTACACACTGATTTTGTATCCTGAGACTTTGCTGAAGTTGCTTATCAGCTTAAGGAGATTTTGGGCTGAGACAATAGGGTTTTTTAAATATACAATCATGTCATCAGCAAACAAGGACAATTTGACTTCCTCTTTTCCTAATTGAATACCTTTTATTTCTTTCTCTTGTCTGATTGCCCTAGCCAGAACTTCCAACAGTATGTTGAATAGGAGTGATGAGAGAGGGTATCCCTGTCTTGTGCCAGTTTTCAAAGGGAGTGCTTACAGTTTTTGTCCATTCAGTATGATATTGACTGTGGGTTTGTCATAAATAGCTCTTATTATTTTGAGCTATGTCCCATCAGTACCTACTTTATTGAAAGTTTTTAGCATGAAGGGCTGTTGAATTTTGTCAAAGGCCTTTTCTGCATCTATTGAGATAATCATCATGTGGTTCTTGTCTTTGTTTCTGTTTATATCCTCGATTATGTTT
This sequence comes from Theropithecus gelada, assembly GCF_003255815.1. Lineage (NCBI taxonomy): Eukaryota > Metazoa > Chordata > Mammalia > Primates > Cercopithecidae > Theropithecus > Theropithecus gelada. The sequence goes on along the minus strand of NC_037673.1, from coordinate 45,812,071 downwards.
ATTGATTTGCATATGTTGAACCAAAATTGCATCCTAAGGATGAAACCCACTTGATCATGGTGGATAAGCTTTTTGATGTACTGCTGGATTTGGTTTGCTAGTATTTTATTGAGGGTATTTGCATCGATGTTCATCAGGGATATTGGTCTAAAATTCTCTTTTTTTGTTGTGTCTCTCCCAGGCTTTAGTATAAGGATGATGCTGGCCTCACAAAATGAGTTAGGGAGGATTCCTTCTTTCTTTATTGATTGAAATAGTTTCGGAAGGAATGGTATCAGCTCCTCCTTGTACCTCTGGTAGAATTCTGCTGTGAATCCATCTTGTCCTAGACTTTTGTTCGTTAGTAGGCTAATAATTATTGCCTCAATTTCAGAGCCTATTATTGGTCTATTCAGGGATTCAACTTCTTCCTGGTTTAGTCTTGGGAGGGTGCATTTCCAACTGAGGAACCCAGCTCCTTGCCAGCAACGGAACAAACCCAGACAGAGAATGACTTTGACGAGTTGAGAGAAGAAGGCTTCAGATGATCAAACTTCTCTGAGCTAATGGAGGAAGTTCGAACCCATTGCAAAGAAGCTAAAAACCTTGAGAAAAGATAAGATGAATGGCTAACTAGAATAACCCATATAGAGAAATTCGTAAATGACCTGATGGAGCTGAAAACCATGGCACTAGAACTACATGACGAATGCATAAGCCTCAGTAGATGATTCGATCAACTGAAAGAAAGGGTGTCAGTGATTGAATATCAAATTAATGAAATGAAGGGAGAAGAGAAGTTTAGGGAAAAAAAGGGTAAAAAGAAATGAACAAAGCCTCCAATAAATATGGGACTATGTGAAAAGACCAAATCTACGTCTGATTGGTGTACCTGAAAGTGATGGGCAGAATGGAACCAAGTTGGAAAACACTCTGCAGGATATTATCCAGGAGAACTTCCCCAGCCTAGCAAGGCAGGCCAACATTCAAATTCAGGAAATGTAGAGAACAGCACAAAGATACTCCTCAAGAAGAGCAACTCCAAGACATATAATTGTCAAATTCACCAAAGTTGAAATGAAGGAAAAAATGTTAAGGGCATCCAGAGAGAAAAGTCGGGTTACCCACAAAGGGAAGCCCATCAGACTAATGTCGGCAGAAACTCTATAAGCCAGAAGAGAGGGGGGCCAATATTCAACACTCCTAAAGAGGAGAATTTTCAACCCAGAATTTCATATCCAGCCAAACTAAGTTTCATAAGTGAAGGAGAAATAAAATCTTTTACAGGCAAGCAAATGCTGAGAGATTTCGTCACCACCAGGCCCTGCCCTACAAGAGCTCCTGAAGGAAGCACTAAACGTGGAAAGGAGCAACTGGTACCAGCCACTGAAAACACGTGCCAAAATGTAAAGACCCTCGATGTGAGGAAGAAACTGCATCAACTAATGGGCAAAATAACCAGCTAACGTCATAATGACAGGATCAAGTTCACACATAACAATATTAACCTTAAATGTAAATGGGCTAAATGCTCCAATTAAAAGACACAGACTGGCAAATTGGATAAAGAGACAAGATCCATCAGTGTGCTGTATTCAGGAGACCCATCTCACCTGCAGTGACACACATAAGCTCAAAATAAAGGGATGGAGGAAGATCTACCAAGAAAATGGAAAACAAAAAAAGGCAGGGGTTGTAATCCTAGTCTCTGATAAAACAGACTTTCAACCAACAAAGATCAAAAGAGACAAGGCCATTACGTAATGATAAAGGGATCACTTCAACAAGAAGAGCTAACTATCCTAAATATATATGCACCCAATACAGGAGCACCGAGATTCATAAAGTAAATCCCTAGAGACCTATAAAGAGACTTAGACTCCCACACAATAATAATGGGAGACTTCAACACCCCACTGTCAACATTAGACAGATCAACAAGACAGAAAGTTAACAAGGATATCCAGGAATTGAACTCATTTCTGCACCAAGCAGACCTAATAGACATCTATAGAACTCTCCACCCCAAATCAACAGAATATACATTTTTCTCAGCACCACATCACACTTATTCCAAAATTGACCACATACCTGGAAGTAAAGCACTCCTCAGCAAATGTACAAGAACAGAAATTATAACAAACTGTCTGTCATACTACAGTGCAATCAAACTAGAACTCAGGATTAAGAAACTCACTCAAAAATGCTCAACTACATGGAAAATGGACAACCTGCTCCTGAATGACTTCTAGGTACATAACAAAATGAAGGCAGAAATAAAGATGTTCTTTGAAACCAATGAGAACAAAGACACAACATACCAGAATCTCTGGGACACATTTAAAGCACTCTGTAGAGGGAAATTTATAGCAATAAATGCTCACAAGAGAAAGCAGGAAAGATCTAAAAATGGCACCCTAACATCACAATTAAAAGAACTAGAGAAGCAAGAGCAAACACATTCAAAAGCTAGCAGAAGGCAAGAAATAACTAAGATCAGAGCAGAACTGAAGGAGATAGAGACACAAAAAACCCTTCAAAAAATCAATGAATTCAGGAGTTGGTTTTTTGAAAAGATCAACATAATTGACAGACCGCTAGCAAGACTAATAAAGAAGAAAAGAGAGAAGAATCAAATAGATGCAAAAAAAAAAAAAAAAAAGATAAAGCGGATATCACCACCGACCCCACAGAAATACAAACTACCATCAGAGAATACTATAAAAACCTCTACGCAAATAAACTAGAAAATCTAGAAGAAATGGATACATTCCTGGACACATACACCCTTCCAAGAGGATGATTCTTAATGACTTCTCGCTTGAGAACTAATGCCTACATCCCTTAAGGAAAATGCACTGCTATGTTTATAGGCTCCTTTGGGAGCAATATTTTAAAGAAGCATAGCCCTGGAAGTAGGAATTAAAATTCTCTCCTACCTTCAGTTGTTTAACTGCAAAACATATGAAATATGTTGGATTTAGAATGTGGCAATTAACGTTTTTCATTATTGAAGAAAAACGAAAAGCTCCAGTAAAGCATCATTTGGAGATGCAGTTTTTTTTTGTTTGTTTTTTGTTTGTTTGTTTGTTTTCACTTTGTTCATTAATTTGCCTTTCCTTCTTTTTCTTCTCTCTGTGTGGCAGATACATTACATCTATGATTCAAAGCAAATTTCTCCATTTTATTGAATGTCTAATTTTTTCTCTTCACCTATGACTACATTTTCTACATTTTTACTCCTCATGTTTATTTTTTATTAAGAGTTTCCATACTGTCAGCCTTAAAATATAATCAGGTTTTTACTAATCTTGAAAAAGAGGAAGCAACTCTACACCTCCCTTCATTCCAATTACGGGGGTGGAGGGGATGGGAAACATCATAAACTAATCTAAATAAATAAAAGAATAATCAAATTTCACTTATTCTAAAATGTTTTCTATGACCTTCCTGTCTTTGACTTTCATTTGTTAACAGCTCCATTTCATTAACACATAGTCTATAATATCATGTATCTCCACACAAACTGTTATTCACTGTTTTCCATTTGTTCTTCAGTACCACCTCGTTGCCATTGCTTTCATAATGATAACCTGATCAGTCTAAAAGTTTGTTCTCTACATTTCCCTCAGATAAATTTTCAAATCAAATCAGTCTCATTTGCTGCTCCATCTTCCTGTTGGAGTGAACTTGGCCCGTGACCACCATTTTGGATCTTTTCTTCTTTCTAAGTATAATTTTCCCTTTGGAGGACTCATGTTCCTCTATAGGTTCAGTTCTCAAATCTATACAATTCCTAAAGCTGTTTCTTTGGTCCTGGCATCACTTCTGAGTTTTAGAATATTACAGTTCCAACTGTTTTCTGCCATGTGAATGTGAAACATGTTAAAGTCATTTTCTCCAAAACTGAACTTATGATCTCCCCCACATCTACTCTCAAAATGTTCACATTATCATTTCCTAACTTCTCTGGCATAAGACCTGAGAGTTATATTTGACTTCTTCAACTTCCTCTCTTCAAGTACAGGCAATTCCACATCTTACTAACTTTTCTCTCACAAGGACTCCCTACTCCATCTCTTCTTTGCCTTCCCTAAGTTAGTTTCTTTTTTTTTTTTTTTTTGAGACGGAGTTTGGCTCTGTCCCGCAGGCTGGAGTGGAGTGGCCGGATCACAGCTCACTGCAAGCTCCGCCTCCCGGGTTTAGGCCATTCTCCTGCCTCAGCCTCTGGAGCAGCTGGGACTGCAGGAGCCCGCCACCTCGCCCGGCTAGTTTTTTTGTATTTTTTAGTAGAGACGGGGTTTCACTGTGTTAGCCAGGATGGTCTCGATCTCCTGACCTCGTGATCTGCCCATCAAGTTAGTTTCTTATATTAAATTTCTTTAAAGTTGCTCTAACTTTCTCAATTTCTTGCTCTGACACATGGTTAATTTCTACAAACTAAAATTTTAGATTCGAGAAAGCTATTGGAAGTTTTCTGGGTTCACTTTCTATGAGGAATGAGATAGAGACCCAGAGCAGGGGGAATTTTCTCAAGATTATAAGGTCTAGGTGTACTAAATATGAGTTCAGTCCTTCTACATTCATTGTAATTTTCTTTCAACTATACCATAGTACTGTTCTTCAGCAGTTTTTCCCCCAACACCAAGGATTTGCTTTGGTCAATAATAAACATGAATACAACTGACAACAAGATAACAGTGGACTACTATTTTGGCTTAAGTGCAGAATTTTTCTTTTATACAATTGTTTTAAGGGAAAGAGCTATTAATTTGAAAAATAGCAAAGCAGAAAACAAGCATCATGCTTATCACATCAAGTTCTTGTCACAAAATGTAACACCTGCTTATCTTCTAATATGCATAAAGGTCAGAATTTAGAAATGACTGTCGTCTAAATCCAAATTATGATTGTATCACATAGGATGCTTATGCATTTTCAGTAATATGTAGCTGTAATGGAGCTAGAGATAAACATACAATTTTGCATGTGTGACTGCATCAGTCCGTTTTTACACTGCTTTAAAGATACTACCTGAGACTGGGTAATTTATGAAGAAAATAAATTTAATTGACTCACAATTCCACATGGCTAGGGAGGCCTCAGGAAACTTACAATCATGGCGGAAGGTGAAGAGGAAGCCAGGCACTTCTTACGTGGTGGCAGGACAGAGAGATTGAGGGAGGAGGTGCCACACTTTTAAACCATCAGATCTTGTGAGAACTCCCTATCATGAGAATGGCACAGGGGAAACTGCCCCCATGATCCAATCACCTACCACCGGATCCCTCCCTCCACACATGGGGATTACAATTTGAGATGAGATTTAGGTGGGAACACAGAGCCAAACCATATCAGTATCTATTTTGATAATCAATACAGATTATTTTTCATTAAGCTACTTATAGGCATCTAAGGAAATTGTGCTGTATCTGTGGCATAAAAAATGTTGATTTTGGGGGGTATAAAAATGCAAAATCAAAATAAATATGATGCATGACATTACATAGGAAAGAGCCCTGGGTTAGCTATCAGAAAATCTGCCTCCAAATCTTAGATTCCATTAACAAGTCAAGTGATCTTGGCCAAGTCACATACTATTTTAATTGTTTTAGATTTTTCATCTATAAACATAGAATGAACAAAACATTTTTATATGTCTCATAGAACTGGTGAGAAAATGCAGTGAAAATTAATACTGTGAGGATACTTTATGAATACTAAGTTGTTATTTTATTTTTATTTTTTAATTTCTAAATTATTTTTTGTATGTTTTTATATTTTTTATTTTTTATTATTATTATACTTTAAGTTCTAGGGTACATGTGCATAACGTGCAGGTTTTTTACATATGTATACTTGTGCCATGTTGGTGTGCTGTACCCATCAACTCGTCAGCACCTATCAACTCGTCATTTACATCAGGTATAACTCCCAATGCAATCCCTCTCCCCTCCCCCCTGCCCCCTCCCCATGATAGGCCCCAGTGTGTGATGTTCCCCTTCCCAAGTCCAAGTGATCTCATTGTTCAGTTCCCACCTATGAGTGAGAACATGCGGTGTTTGGTTTTCTGTTCTTGTGATAGTTTGCTAAGAATGATGGTTTCCAGCTGCATCCATGTCCCTACAAAGGACACAAACTCATCCTTTTTTATGGCTGCATAGTATTCCATGGTGTATATGTGCCACATTTTCTTAATCCAGTCTGTCACTGATGGACATTTGGGTTGATTCCAAGTCTTTGCTATTGTGAATAGTGACGCAATAAACATACGTGTGCATGTGTCTTTATAGCAGCATGATTTATAATGCTTTGGGTATATACCCAGTAATGGGATGGCTGGGTCATATGGTACATCTAGTTCTAGATCCTTGAGGAATCGCCATACTGTTTTCCATAATGGTTGAACTAGTTTACAATCCCACCAACAGTGTAAAAGTGTTCCTATTTCTCCACATCCTCTCCAGCACCTGTTGTTTCCTGACTTTTGAATGATCGCCATTCTAACTGGTGTGAGATGGTATCTCATTGTGGTTTTGATTTGCATTTCTCTAACAGCCAGTGATGATGAGCAATTTGTAATGTGTCTGTTGGCTGTATGAATGTCTTCTTTTGAGAAATGTCTGTTCATATCCTTTGCCCACTTTGTGATGGAGTTGTTTGTTTTTTTCTTGTAAATTTGTTTGAGATCTTTGTAGGTTCTGGATATTAGCCCTTTGTCAGATGAGTAGATTGCAACAATTTTCTCCCATTCTGTAGGTTGCCTGTTCACTCTGATGGTAGTTTCTTTTGCTGTGCAGAAGCTCTTTAGTTTAATTAGATCCCATATTTCAATTTTGGCTTTTGCTGCCGTTGCTTTTGGTGTTTTAGACATGAAGTCTTTGCCCATGCCTATGTCCTGAATGGTACTACCTAGGTTTTCCTCTAGGGTTTTTATGGTATTAGGTCTAACATTTAAGTGTCTAATCCATCTTGAAGTAATTTTCGTATAAGGAGTAAGGAAAGATCCAGTTTCAGCTTTCTACTTATGGCTAGCCAATTTTCCCAGCACCATTTATTAAATAGGGAATCCTTTCCCCATTTCTTGTTTCTCTCAGGTTTGTCAAAGATCAGATGGCTGTAGATATGTGGTATTATTTCTGAGGACTCATTTGCCCATTCAGTATGATATTGGCTGTGGGTTGTCATAAATAGCTCTTATTATTTTCAGGTACGTTCCATCAATACCGAATTTATTGAGCGTTTTTAGCATGAAGGGCTGTTGAATTTTGTCAAAAGCCTTTTCTGCATCTATTGAGATAATCCTGTGGTTCTTGTCTTTGGTTCTGTTTCTATGCTGGATTATGTTTATTGATTTGCGAATGTTGAACCAGCCTTGCATCCCAGGGATGAAGCCCACTTGATCATGGTGAATAAGCTTTTTGATGTGCTGCTGAATCTGGTTTGCCAGTATTTTATTGAGGATTTTTGCATCGATGTTCATCAGGGATATTGGTCTAAAATTCTCTTTTTTTGTTGTGTCTCTGCCAGGCTTTGGTATCAGGATGATGTTGGCCTCCTAAAATGAGTTAGGGAGGATTCCGTCTTTTTCTATTGATTGGAATAGTTTCAGAAGGACTGGTACCAGCTCCTCCTTGTACCACTGGTAGAATTCAGCTGTGAATCCATCTGGTCCTGGACTTTTTTTGGTTGGTAGGCTATTAATTATTTTCTCAATTTCAGAGCCTGTTATTGGTCTATTCAGGGATTCAACTTCTTCCTGTTTTAGTCTTGGAAGAGTGTAAGTGTCCAGGAAATTATCCATTTCCTCTAGATTTTCTAGTTTATTTGCATAGAGGTGTTTATAGTATTCTCTGATGGTAGTTTGTATTTCTGTGGGGTCGGTGGTGATATCCCCTTTATCATTTTTTATTGCATCTATTTGATTCTTCTCTCTTTTCTTCTTTATTAGTCTTGCTAGCGGTCTGTCAATTTTGTTGATCTTTTCAAAAAACCAACTCCTGGATTCATTGATTTTTTGGAGGGTTTTTTGTGTCTGTATCTCCTTCAGTTCTGCTCTCATCTTAGTTATTTCTTGCCTCCTGCTAGCTTTTGAATGTGTTTGCTCTTGCTTCTCTAGTTCTTTTAATTGTGATGTTAGGGTGCCATTTTTAGATTTTTCCTGCTTTCTCTTGTGGGCATTTAGTGCTATAAATTTCCCTCTACAGACTGCTTTAAATGTGTCCCAGAGATTCTGGTATGTTGTGTCTTTGTTCTCATTGGTTTCAAAGAACATCTTTATTTCTGCCTTCATTTCGTTATGTACCTAGAAGTCATTCAGGAGCAGGTTGTTCAGTTTCCATGTAGTTGAGCAGTTTTGATTGAGTTTCTTAGTCCTGAGTTCTAGTTTGATTGCACTGTGGTCTGAGAGACAGTTTGTTATAATTTCTGTTCTTGTACATTTGCTGAGGAGTGCTTTACTTCCAATTATGTGGTCAATTTTGGAATAAGTGTGATGTGGTGCTGAGAAGAATGTATATTTTGTTGATTTGGGGTGGAGAGTTCTATAGATGTCTATTAGGTCTGCTTGGTGCAGAGATGAGTTCAATTCCTAGATATCCTTGTTAACTTTCTGTCTCGTTGATCTGTCTAATATTGACAGTGGCGTGTTGAAGTCTCCCATTATTATTGTATGGGAGTCTAAGTCTCTTTGTAAGTCTCTAAGGACTTGCTTTATGAATCTGGGTGCTCCTGCACTGAGTGCATATATATTTAGGATAGTTAGCTCTTCCTGTTGAATTGATCCCTTTACCATTATGTAATGGCCTCCTTTGTCTCTTTTGATCTTTGATGGTTTAAAGTCTGTTTTATCAGAGACTAGGATTGCAACCCCTGCTTTTTTTTTGTTCTCCATTTGCTTGGTTAATCTTCCTCCATCCCTTTATTTTGAGCCTATGTGTGTCTCTGCATGTGAGATGGGTCTCCTGAATACAGCAGACTGATGGGTCTTGACTCTTTATCCAGTTTGCCAGTCTGTGTGTTTTAATTGGAGCATTTAGTCCAGTTACATTTAAGGTTAAGATTGTTATGTGTGAACTTGATCCTGCCATTATGATATTAACTGGTTATTTTGCTCGTTAGTTGATGCAGTTTCTTCCTAGCCTCGATGGTCTTTACATTTTGGCATGTTTTTGCAATGGCTGATAGTGGTTGTTCCTTTCCATGTTTAGTGCTTCCTTCAGGGTCTCTTGTAAGGCAGCCCTAGTGGTGACAAAATCTCTAAGCATTTGCTTATCTGTAAAGGATTTTATTTCTCCTTCACTTATGAAACTTAGTTTGGCTGGATATGAAATTCTGGGTTTAAAATTCTTTTCTTTAAGAATATTGAATATTGGCCCCCACTCTCTTCTGGCTTGTAGAGTTTCTGCCGAGAGATCTGCTGTTAGTCTGATGGGCTTCCCTTTGTGGGTAACCCGACCTTTCTCTCTGGCTGCCCATAAGATTTTTTCCTTCATTTCAACTTTGGTGAATCTGGCAATTATGTGTCTTGGAGTTGCTCTTCTCGAGGAGTATCTTTGTGACGTTCTCTGTATTTCCTGGATTTGAATGTTGACCTGCCCTACTAGGTTGGGGAAGTTCTCCTGGATGATATCCTGAAGAGTGTTTTCGAACTTGGTTCCATTTTCCCCCTCACTTTCAGGCACCCCAATCAGACGTAGATTTGATCTTTTTACATAATCTCATACTTCTTGCAGGCTTTGTTCATTTCTTTTTCTTCTTTTTTCTTTTGGTTTCTCTTCTCGCTTCATTTCATTCATTTGATCCTCAATCGCTGATACTCTTTCTTCCAGTTGATCGAGTCGGTTACTGAAGCTTGTGTATTTGTCACGTATTTCTCGTGTCATGGTTTTCATTCTTTCAGTTCATTTATGACCTTCTCTGCATTAAGTACTCTAGCTATCAATTCTTCCACTTTTTTTTCAAGATTTTTAGTTTCTTTGTGCTGGGTATGTAATTCCTCCTTTAGCTCTGAGAAATTTGATGGACTGAAGCCTTCTTCTCTCATCTCATCAAAGTCATTCTCCGTCCAGCTTTGATCCGTTGCTGGCGATGAGCTGTGCTCCTTTGCCGAGGGAGATGCGCTCTTATTTTTTGAATTTCCAGGTTTTTTACCCTGCTTTTTCCCATCTTTGTGGTTTTATATGCCTCTTGTCTTTGATGATGGTGACGTACTGATGGGTTTTTTTTGTAGGTGTCCTTCCTGTTTGATAGTTTTCTTTTTTTTGTTGTTGTTTTTTTTGTTTGTTTGTTTTTGTTTTTGAGATGGAGTCTTGCTCTGTCACCCAGGCTGGAGTGCAGTGGTGCAATCTCGGCTCACTGCAAGCTCCGCCCCCTGGGTTCACGCCATTCTCCTGCCTCAGCCTCCCGAGTAGCTGGGACTATAGGCGCCCGCCACTGCGCCCGGCTAATTTTTTCTATTTTTAGTAGAGACGGGGTTTCACCATGGTCTCGATCTCCTGACCTTGTGATCCGTCCGCCTCGGCCTCCCAAAGTGCTGGGATTACAGGCGTGAGCCACCACGCCTGGCAATAGTTTTCCTTCTAACAGTCAGGACCCTCAGCTGTAGGTCTGGTGGAGATTGCTTGAGGTCCACTCCAGACCCTGTTTGCCTGGGTGTCAGCAGCAGAGGCTGCAGAAGATAGAATATTGCTGAACAGCGAGTGTACCTGTCTGATTCTTGCTTTGGAGGCTTCCTCTCAGGGGTGTACTCCACTCTGTGAGGTGTGGGGTGTCAGACTGCCCCTAGTGGGGGATGTCTCCCATTTAGGCTACTCAGGGGTCAGGGACCCACTTGAGCAGGCAGTCTGTCCGTTCTCAGATCCCAACCTCTGTGTTGGGAGATCCACTGCTCTCTTCAAAGCTGTCAGACAGAGTCGTTTGCGTCTGCAGAGGTTTCTGCTGCTTTTGTTGTTGTTTAGCTATGCCTTGTCCCCAGAGGTGGAGTCTACAGAGACAGGCAGGTTTCCTTGAGCTGCTGTGAGCTTCACCCAGTTCGAGCTTCCCAGCGTCTTTGTTTACCTACTTAAGCCTCAGCAATGGCGGGCAACCCTCCCCCAGCCTCCCTGCTGCCTTGTGGTTAGATCGCAGACTGCTGTGCTAGCAATGAGGGAGGCTCCGTCGGCATGGCACCCTCCCTGCCAGGTGTGGTATATAATCTCCTGGTGTGCCTGTTTGCTTAAAGCGCAGTATTGGGGTGGGAGTTGTCCGATTTTTCAGGTGTTGTGTGTCTCAGTTCCCCTGGCTAGGAATAGGGATTCCCTTCCCCCTTGCGCTTCCCAGGTGAGGGGATGCCTCGTCCTGCTTCACCTCTTGCTGGTCGGGCTGCAGCAGCTGACCAGCACCGATTGTCCCGCACTCCCTAGTGAGATGAACCCAGTACCTCAGTTGAGAATGCAGAAATCACCGGTCTCTCGCTCGCGCTGTGTCACTGGCGCTGGGATTTGGAGACTGGAGCTGTTCCTATTCGATCATCTTGCTCCGCCCCCCACCGAATACTAAGTTGTTTTATAGCAATTGAGAACATGGCTATTGTCTGAAAAACTCCTATATTGTTGTAGTAGCTTGACAACCAAGTTGAAACATAATAAGAGAGCTGTAAAGCTTAATCACCATACTAATGTTAGTTGTATTTATTCCTAAGATTTCATCAAGTTTTAATTCCGAGTATTCTAGGATGTTTGAGTTTATAACTTGCAGATATTTATATTGAGCCTAGTCATGATTTTCTTTCAATGCATGTTTTAAAATTCAGTGTAAATTTGTTAATGTCATCAGCCACTGCTAATTTTTTCCTAAACCTATAGTACATCTGACACTGTACTAGTACTTAAAACGTTTCAACTCTTTACTTTTCTTGGAACTTCTTGGAATTACAGTTTTCAGTGTGATGGGGGTTGTAAGTCTTAAGTACCTTTAGTTTTTTTTTTTAAGTCTGATATATAATTTTTTCCTCAAAGAATGAATAGTATAGGAAACTAATAGATTTCCCTTGGATATTTTTTTTTGCAGCAAACAATTATGAGACTGGGAACTTCTACCTACCAGGACCGGCATGGGTCTCTGGAGAGAGGTTATAGGCCAGAGAATAACCCTTGAACTCTGATCTCATGAGAAGCCACTAGGTGACCTCAGGGGCTCCTGATGGTTGAAAGTATGTCCACAAGAATTCTTACTATGTCCCTATGTGGCTTATTTCTTGAAAGCAGCTGAGGTTTGTAGGACGAGTGAGACCAGCCTGACTTCCATGGCTCTTCCTTTTACTCTTACTATTCTGATCAAACTAAGTCCTCACTTTACCTTCAAGGATGTGTGGAATATGTCATGTTTTTTCATAGCTGTAATCTAGCCAAGTTTTAGATATTTACCTTTATAAATCTTCTCTTACACATTAGGCTTTCCATTTCCTTAACCATTCCCACCCTTCCCCATTTTTTCTTTTCCAATTTGTCTGCATTTTCATGATACCGAGGTGCTCCAAACAATAAAATATTCAAGGAACAGACACATATAGACTGAGACTACGATGCAGTGTCTTTATTTATTAAAGCTGTGGTATTTATCCACTCATTTATTCAATAGATATTTAGGGAGTTCACTGTAGTTGCAGACACTGTGTTAGATAGACAATGGTGATATAATGGAAAGTAGAGATAGATGTGATCCCTGGCCGTTTTACATTTAGTGTAGTTGGAGAAATAGACCTTTAAAAACAATTGTCCACATACATACAAAAATAAAAAATATTTTATGTACATGAAGGAAAAGACATGATTCAGGGAATGTATTACTAGGCTACCTGACCAACTCTGAGAGTAATTTCTTCATTCAGTCTATGATTGCTTATTTGGGTTTATTATGTACATATTGTGGTTGTGGCCTTTCTTTATGTGTAACAGAAGAATGACATGGTTGTTGCCTAATATAGAAGTATCAAGGGGTGGCTTATGAGAATTTATGCCCACACAAATGTTTTTGTAATCTTATATGAAGTATGAATAAATATCTTTAGGACACATTGTTATGTTTTATTCACTAGTAATTTAAACTCTAAGCAAAAACAGCATGCTAGCTAAGGAAACAGTTTTACTTCAAATCCTCCTAAACTATATTTTTATATTCCCGGTTTGTCACCCCCTCATTTTCACCTAAATAGATATTTTAGAGGCACCACTGCTTATCCTGGGATTAGATTTAACACATTCTAAGATTCATAGGCTACACAAGTTCAGCGGAAAGAGTACAATGACTGTGGCTCAGAGACCATGGGATTATGCTGGAAGAGTTGGTAAGCTCAGCTGGGCATACAGAATGTCAGGAAGAGAAGTTGAGGGGAGAGTATTGCGAGTACTTACAGGTAGCGGTTCTGCAGAATACATTTTAAAAAAGAGGTGTGACGGCTGAGTAAATACGCTAGCCTGTCTAAACCTCCTTGATCAGGTTGGGGATTTGTGAGAGAAAAGGTCAGAGAAATTAGAGAGATTGGGTAGAAATGTAAATTAAGACATTTACATCAATTTTAAATTGCCAAGAGTTTTGACACAGTTTAATTCTCATAAACATATTCTATAGGTTGATATTTCTCTTTTAATCTTTTCTGTTTTTATGTGACATCATATGGGTTTTGAAATAATCACTTTTGAGTTAGTAATCTGCAAACACAACAAAATTATTATTTTAAGAATTGCTATTTTTGATGCATATATAAAATCAGTTCTTGAGTCTTTACTTTTTTTTCCCAATTATCTCTCTGGTAGCAAAAAATGTCTGAGATTTTATTTCTTCACAAGTTTTCTATTTTTCTTGTTTGCTTTCTAAGCTGTTGAAGAAACCAGATACACAGCCTGTCACTTAAATTACCCAAAGGTAGAAACCATACCTTCAAAAAGTGAACCAAAATGTGCAAATTACAAAAACTTTTTCAAGAACTTAGTAAATGTATAAATAATTTAAAAATTTCCTCTCAGTTACTGGCCTACATAAAAAAGCAAGTGCAACTTCTACCTACTAATGGGATTCTGTTATCTATTGAGCAACATCATATCATCTATATGTGTATTTTCTATTGACGCAAAAAAGATTTAATAAGTACCACTAAATGATGAAGGAAAGGATGAAAGAAGATAGGACAAAAACATTTCTTGTTATACCTATGCAGAAACATACATACATGAGTTCTTTGTGGGTAATGTAGTGAATTGGAGTGGATATTCATTTGATTCATTTGTAAGTGATAGAAAATTTCTCACTATTCTGACAGTTCTGCTTAAAGTATGCTGTAGGATTGGTGTGAATTGCTCAGAGAATTAAAGAAACTCAGTCTTTACTCCTTTAATATTCCATAGCAAATGTTGCTCTGCCCACACACCCTCGATATTTGTGACAGACCTGGAAACATATGCTCCTGTTAGAATCATTTTCTTCCTTGTCACATCACCCATTCTGCTCCATGAGATAATACACAGCTGTCAGTGGGTGAAAACCTCAATGCAGTATAATATCAAATAGCATCTTTAAACATACCGTTTTAGGGAAAAGAACATATACTTATTGTCATTAATGGCATTCTTATTTATCCCTGTAGGACACTAAATATGTAGAAATGAATAGTATTTAACTTCAAAAATTTGTTGTTAAAATAAGTAGATTTGATTATTTTAGAAAATCATTTTGAAGGAAAAAGATATTATGAAATTTATAATCATAAACAGAACTTAACACTTTTTAAATTGAGATTTTATTTGATCACATTCTTGGCTATCTTTGATCATGAGCCTACATTTTAATTTGGAAAACAAAGACTTGAAAATATATTAGGAGCAAACATTTGGGATACCCTTGGATTTATTTTATATTATAACATCTAAAGCATTAGCTGAAAAAGTAAATATGCCACTAGACCTTTTAACTTTTCATGCAATTTAATCCCTTTATCTCTACCTTGTTTCTAGTTCTCTTGATATTCTTCCTGGCAACCTGCGGACTAGCACTATGTTTACGGCTTGATGAATGTTTGTGGCGTTGTCATGTACACAGAAGACTTGACCGTTCTCCTTTGTGTCTTTTAGGACTGTTCTTTATAAAGCCTAACCTAGAACTTGTACTATTTTATAAGACATTATGGATTTGTTCTTGTTTTCTTGAGGATTAGTCTGTATCTAGTTCTCTTTGGAGGAATAGTGCCAAGCCTAGGAAGCAGCACATATTTGTTGACAAATTAATATTTGTGCTATGATAAATATGCAACCCCAGGAACTCCGTAGCAAGTGCTGTCTTTAAATTTCTTTAATACCAGAACTTACTTAAAAGATGACCAATTGATTTTTGGAAACCCAGAGTACCTATGGTGTGCAATTTATGAACATGTCTTAAATTCTTTTTTAGTCATATTTAACTGCTTCATATTAGGCATATTAGGTCTTCATTTTTTGGGGGGGTCCTTGAGGGAAGTATTTGCATATAGTATGTGTATGCATTTCTCACAGTACTTAGAACAATACCTGCTGTGTACATATTTTTTGAAATTATTATAATGTAACTATTTGGAGAGAGTATTTGATACTATATTTGACTCTTGCTTCCCAAGTGTTTTTTGTATTTAGAGCATCTGAACTGACTTTGCTCAATGCACTGGTGAGATATCTTTGTGGGCTAAGGCAGAAATAATTCAGAAATCCCTTTTGAAACAGGTGATCTCCTAACTCCTCTGTTTAGAAGTTGTGTGCTACTATATGGGCATAAGGACAGGGGAGCTATCACTTTGAGCCTCTGGGAATGTAGGTAAACTCTCAGTGGCTTCTATATCGAAAGACATAGAGACCAAAGGCCAGACATTGAGCTGTACCTATAGCATCGTAGCCCATTCCCCTTCTCTTGTGAAAACAGTTACGTAAACTACCTGCTCAGATAGGTGACTAAGAATAGGTGGTGGGTCACGTGGTGGTTGGGCCGAGGAAATGGCAGCTTCAGGAGAGAGCGGGACTTCGGGCAGCGGAGGCAGCACGGAGGAAGCCTTTATGACCTTCTACAGTGAGGTGAAACAAATAGAGAAAAGAGACTCGGTTCTAACATCGAAAAATCAGATTGAAATACTGACCCGTCCTGGTTCCTCTTACTTCAATTTGAACCCATTTGAGGTTCTTCAGATTGATCCTGAAGTTACAGATGAGGAAATAAAAAAGAGGTTTCGGCAGTTATCCATCTTGGTGCATCCTGACAAAAATCAAGATGATGCTGACAGAGCACAAAAGGCTTTTGAAGCTGTGGACAAAGCTTACAAGTTGCTATTGGATCAGGAGCAGAAGAAGAGGGCCCTGGATATAATTCAGGCAGGAAAAGAATACGTGGAACACACTGTGAAAGAGCCAAAAAAAACAGTTAAAGAAGGAAGGAAAACCTACAATTGTAGAGGAGGATGATCCTGAACTGTTCAAACAAGCTGTATATAAACAGACAATGAAACTCTTTGCTGAGCTGGAAATTAAAAGGAAAGAGAGAGAAGCCAAAGAGATGCATGAAAGGAAACGACAAAGGGAAGAAGAGATTGAAGCTCAAGAAAAAGCCAAATGGGAAAGAGAGTGGCAGAAAAACTTTGAGGAAAGTCGAGATGGTCGTATGGACAGCTGGCGAAACTTCCAAGCCAATACAAAGGGGAAGAAAGAGAAGAAAAATCGGACCTTCCTGAGACCACCAAAAGTAAAAATGGAGCAGCGTGAGTGACCACCCAGGTCACAGGCACAGAACCTTCCCCCTGCTATCTCCCTTCCTGCTTCGAAGGACTCATTCTTTCCTCCCACTTCCACCCCAACATAGAGTAGAATTTGCTTTTTAGTCCATTTTGTTTTCAATACAATTTAATATTGATGAGAGTAATTCTTTTGTACATTGAAATGAGGGGCTTGGTTTAAAAAAAGACCTTCCCCTCTCCCTGCCCCTAGAACAACCAGGACTGGAAGGTGCCACCATTCGTGCTGCCTTCTCTTCCCACAGCCTGTAACTCAGTGTTTTGTACTTCACTGAATTGTGATGGTTAGAAACTTCGTGGATAGTTTGTGGAAATCATCCGATTAAACATATTGCTTAAAATGGTGTTGCTGTGACTTCAGAGACAAGCCTGGAAGGGGCACCTTAGGAAGTCCCTTTGCTTCAGTTGCTCGCTTCTGGGTGTGCTCCCTTGGAAGGCCCAGATGAGACAGGGAACACTTGTCGGCACACAGAGTGGCATCTGATGCCCTGATGCCCTGCAGTGTTTGGCATGTGCCCCCGTCTACTGACCAATCAGTGTGGCATGAGGTCCACGCCACCCAAACCTTTCACTTTCCAAAGAGCTAGCTGTCCTCCACCCAGTACCATGTCTTAGCCTGTCTGCATTTGTTAGTGGTAATATTCTTTATGTATAATAAATTTTTATACCCCCCCCCAAAAAAAAAGAATAGGTGGTGGAAGTATTGTCATTGCTTCTCTACTAAGTGTATGATTTTTAAAAAGACTTCTCTTAAATTCTTAAATTATTTATCTGAATATGTTGGAAAGAGTGCAAGTACAGCAATTGGTCTTGGGTTCAAAATCAACTTGCATAATTTTCTGCTTACAAGAATTTAAGAAATACCCTTAATTAGATGGTTTTGATTTTCCTCTTTTCAAACTTAGATAAGGTTGCATACCTCTTTGGTTCTTCGAGTATCAAACAAGACCATGTCTTTAAAGTGTCTATTAGCTAATAAATATTTTATTTATTAGTTGACACTTTATTTAATATTTAATACTTTATTTCCCTAATGCTGCCTCCTTAATATTCAGTAATATAAATTATTATATCTAGAAATCAGGATCATTAACACATTCCAAAGCTTCCATAAAACATGGACATTTTAAAGACTGAAGGGCACAATTACGTGTTTGATTTTGTACTGTCCATCACACCTGCAAACTGGAAAAATAATCCCAATGATATGTATGGCATTGGCAGCTTACATATTAATAAAGAGGATAAAGATTCTTTGACATCTGTAGAGTAACAAGAAACACAGGGAGGTGACTTATATTATCAGCAAGAGGAAAAATAAACTGGATGGTTTGAAAATATGCAATGTAGTGGGAGGATTACAATAGCAATGAGGGAAGAATCCATCGGAAATTAAAACTCCAAACTTGAATAAACTTTAACTTAGCCATGTAATTAGACAGAAAATAATTCAATCACTATTTTCTTTTCATAATTTCACAGTGGTTGGATGAAAGTATATCAGCAAATATAAAGCTGTGTGTCACAGTCATTCAGTTGACTGTGTGACTTTTGAATGAAGACATTCAAAATAAAATATCTTCAATATGTATGTCATGGGACTGTCTTATCAGTAAGATAACCAACTGTCAATATTATTTTTGTCCTTCTTTAGAAACAGCTAAAACATAGACCTCAGTTTACTGAATTGTATACAAGAGTGAATGGTACTTGAATACATTTTTGTTGAGAATGACATGACCACTGACAGTATTTTTGCTTTCCTTAGAGGAATAAATTGTTAAGACTTAGAAGCAGGAAATGAAATTTAAAAACCACTCAATTGTCCATCAAATGAAAATACTTAGAAATTAAGGAGTAGTTTTAGATTAAACTTCTTGAAGAGGTCTAAATTTAAACACCGGGAGCTATTTTATACATTATTTCTAAATAATTTAAATTAAGGATTTTTTTAAATGGAAAATCTACATGACATTATAAAGACAGAATGCTGCAGGATAGATGTTCTTAATACCCAGGGAGTTCTGTTCCAGTCTGTATCCTTTAATAAAAGATATAGACTTACAGAAATATAATTCATGGGTTATATTTAGGGGGGAACAGATGTTTGGATTCTGCAAAGTGAAACTTGTGGCCTTCATTTGAAATGATTTTGAGTGATACAATGTAAGTCCTGTTGAATGATATCTTTGTTCCTGTTGTCTAAAGCAAGAAGATTAAAACAGTTTAAAAACATGCATCATAATTCTACCATTTGAGGAGAAATAAAGGCTTATACCTGATTAATTTTGAAATCATCCAGAAGAACAAATGATCATATTTATTTTTAACTGGAATTGTGTAATGCTTTTATAAACCCACATTAACACAGATACTAATTTAGAATTTGATCATTGGGAAATCAGCAGTATGTATACCATTTGCTAGGCAATTTAAAGATGATTGGCATTTAATTTGGCTAGAAATAAGGGCTAAAGCAGTATTTTTTGGAGACTATTTATTAAGCAGTCTTTATCAAATTATTGTTGACATCATATTATGGCAGAGTATTCATTGTTCAGTAGTAGATGTGCTCAGATGCTGAAAATCACGTAGAGAAATTAGGATAGGCATTTGGGACAAGAGGAGATCAACTCCAACTGGGATGGAGATCAGGTGAAAGGGAGTTCTGTGAAGGAACTGGAATTTATTCGACTGTTGAAGTAATATCAGGCAATGTAGAGGTTGAGTTTGGGTTTAGGAAAAGGAAATCCCAGTTGTCATTTTGGGGTGAGGGATGGCAAAGATGATAACTCTGAAAAAGGGTCTTTTAAATTTAGCTTGGGACTTTGTATGTGAAAAAATGCAAGATACCGAATTGGGACATACTTAAGAGGATTTTAATGGTTACATTTCATTTTGTAAGCAATAGGAAATTCTAGTGGATATAAATAGGAGGCAATTTACTAGGGCAGATAGAAACTGGAAAATTACAAAACATAATGATATAAGAACTCCATCCAGGATGATGACAATGGAACAAAATGAAAATCTGAATTTGAAAACTTGTATTAGGGGAGATATAGAGCTGGGCAGGTAATCAAATGCCAGAGCTGGGCAGAGAGAGGAGTCAGGGACAATTCTGAAGTTTTATGCATAGTGGATGGATGAAAGAAAAAAAGCTATACTATAATGAACAGAAATAAAAATATCAGGTGAATTATTTTGAGACTAAAAGATTAATTAGTCTAAATTTAAGTCTAGTGGGATGACTGTTCTATCGGGAAATTTGGAAGCCACTAACTATACAATGCCTAACTTCATCATAGAGGTTAAAGCCAGTGATCGATTTGAGAACCATTTACATTAACATATTAGTTAAACATGTGCAAGTTGGTGAACATGAAGGGAGAGAGTGAATAGAAGGAAGAAGTTAAGTAGAATTGAGTCATGTAGAATGCCCGCATTGTTAATGTGTAGGAGTCAGATAAGAATTGAGAAAAATGAGTTTATGCTAATACAGAAATATGAGTGAGGAATTATTATAATGTAGAATCATAGAAATCAAAAATTTGAGAGAGTTTCAAGTAGGAGAGGTGAGCAGCTATAGTTGTAAAATTCCACAAAGAAGAGTATGTGAAGCAATATAAGATTTTTAATATTGACAAAAGGTTAACACACAATAAAAAATACAGTTTCAGGAGAAGGGGGAAATAGACAAAACATGTTTACTTTTGCTTGGATTGGTACACAACTTAATACTTTCATAGGTTTTAAATTTCTATTTCATTAGCTTAATTTAATAAACCATTTTCATGAGTAACTAAAACAATGCACCACCCACACATCTCATGTTCTCATTGGATAAATTGCTAGTTTATTGGAAGGCATCTAAATGCCTTTAGATACAGTCTAACATTTTTTATTCATAACTTAGGCTGAACTTTCCCTCAAATACGATCATTTTGCAAGGGTTTACTATGTTAAGAAAGTGAGCATATTTCCATTCCAAATTGCCTATGTTTGAGTTGTCTGTATTTTTAAAATATATTTCCTTCCCTCCCTCCATGGATAATAAATCTGTCCTTGTGAGACATCAAGGCATTAGACCAAGTAGCAGACCTGGCCAATGAAACTTTTTTGCAAAGTTTCTAAATACCTATCTTTTACAAAATATCTATCCCAGTGTGAATCTTAGTATTAAGAGGACTGGGAAGAGGACCTTGCATTTAAGAGAAGGTACTTTATGGTAGTTTTCAAAACATGTGTACCCAATCATCAGGCTATTAGATTTTAAACACTGAATCAGTTTTAAATAAAATTTGGGACATTATTTTGAGGACTATTGTTGTTATAAAAATTAAATCCAGCTGGGTATTTATTTGCTTATTTATTTATTTATGCAGATTGATAAATAAGTTGTTACAAACATGTGCTCAATTCATGTTTCATATTTATAAAATAATTGATATCAAGAGGCCATTCTTCTAAATACAATGGTCCAAACTGTTTTACTGCAGCTAATGATGTTTATTAATCTCTCAGAGTACCACTAATTTTCAAACCCATGACAGTTCACAGAAGGAGCACACTATGGCTGTATATCAGCCAAAGAAGTGCTATATTTCATGAGAAGTTATCAAAAGTGTTTATCTTTTGAGAATTCTATTTCTTTCTTTTAGAAGTGAATCTTAAGTGTGAGTTGATGGGACAGGTTTATGACATCATTTGACTTTGACTGTAGATAAAATAGGAGCGTCTGTAAATCTGGTACCATGTCAGGAAATTAACTGGAAATCTTTTTATTCGATTCTGCTTAATGACAAATATTTATTTCTTCATAGAGAAGGGAGAAAAGAATTTTTCATTCAATATTTAGAGAGAATATTGTAAATACAAGCACCTTTAGTAGTAGTAAAATATGGCGATTATTTAAATCTCATTAAAGCTTTAGGTTAGAAATGTCTGACATCAGGCTATTTCAAGTAGAGCAGATAACGTAAGCAACTGGGGCTGGGGAACCTTAAGAAGAGTGGGAAGTTCTTGTTAGGAAAAAGGAGGAGTTCTCCTTATCACAAGCCTTAGAGGGTTGCATGTGGGTAGAGAAAAAAATGTATGACTGAATTTGAAATTCTTCTTGATTTAATATCATAGACTAATCTTTACAATGCCACTTTCTCTCTTCTAAAAATCTGTAGGGAGTGTATCACCCTACATAAAAAATAAGTGGCCTATGAAAATTATTTTATTAGTAGTTAATATTATACTTATTAGTGATAATATATTATTTTATTTAGCTTATTTTGTATATTTCCAGTAAAAAAGGTAAAATAGTTACCTAGATTATGACTTTGCTGTACTTATCATTAGTTTTCCAGTGAGTGTCCTCTCTGCTTTGCTGGTATTTCAGAGAAAGGAAGTTTCTACATAACAGTTTCTTTCTCCACCCCCTTCAGTTGATGGGGATTTATTATAAGGAAGGAGAAATAAGTAAAGAGTCATATCATTGTTGATGTCAGGCTTTGTGGAGAACTGGCACCTTATTCAGGATACCACAGAGATTCCAGTGTAAGATAGAGCTCTGAAGCTATCATTTTTGGGTCATGGCTTCTCTTCATACAGGTTCTATATGCTACACTTTGCATACACTATTTCTTGTAGTCCTCACACAGAGTAACTCTAAGGGTAGTAGAAAAAATGGAAGTTTATGGCAACTAAATATCTTGCTCCAAATCATCCAGTTCGTGAAGCTAGGATTTTAACTCTGGTCTGCCCTCAAAGTCCAACCAAGTTCTTTTACAAATATCTGGGACAGGATGAACATGTAGAGGACTACGTGCTCACAAACCAGACGTTCCCGGTAAGTCCTGCTCTTGCAAACGAAGCAGGGCGTTCCTTCCCTGCAAACAGGGAGGACAAAGGAGCCAGCTGCAAGCAGCAGACCCTGGGGGCTTGTTTATGTGTAAACATCTTGAAAATCCAGAAAGTCAGGGAAAGGTCAGAAAAACAAATGTGTCTTGTGACTTGGCAACATTCCACAAATGACTGTATAAAATAAAGGAGAGTGTGCCATCCGGGGCGGCTGCCATGTTTGTCTTGTCTTGGGTTGTCTTGTGTGTTCATTCCTTTGTTTAGGAAACACGCGGACCCCAACAGAACAGAAGTAGATAGATTATATGATATGTAAAATTGTCTCAAATACACAACTCTTTTTTTTTTTTTAGATATCTAACCTAAGATAATATTTCTAACCTGTTTCCTATTTTATTTATTTTAACGTATTCTGTTGTAAAAATGAAAATCCTCAATAAGTAAAATCCAGATCTATATGCAGGACAAATTAAGAAATCATTGTTTACTTTGTTAATGGCTCTTTGGCTTATTATAAAAAGTTTTCTTTAAATATCCTCCATTAAAGTGTATGTTTTCATTAAAAATCCAATTAATAAATATTCTTAATTTGCTGTCTTAGACACTATCTTATAGCAGAAAATAAATAGAAGAGAAGAAACAGTTTTGAATTTTAAATAACTTAAATCAGTAATGATGGAAAAAACACAAACGAATAAAAAATAAACTAGGAAGCATGTTGAAAATATATGCTGCTCTGGAGGTTGTAAAAAAAAAAACTAACAAATGAGGGGAAAGAAGCATGAATAAAAAAAGCACATGTGATTTTTAGGGCAGTGAAACTACTCATATGTATACATGTCACTATGTATTTGCCCAAACCATAGAATGTACACCAATAGTGAATCCTAACATAAACTGTGGGCTCTGGGTGATAATGAGGTATCAGTGTAAGTTCATCATTTGTAACAATTTTTTTTTTATGGTGGGGGATGTTGATATTGGGGAGGGACTATACATGTCTAGGGGCAGGGGCTATATGAGAAATCTCTGTACACTCAGCTCAAGTTTTCCATGAACCTAAAACTATTCTGAAAATAAAGTCTACTAAAACAAAAATAATAATAATAAAAAAACTCACAAAAAATCTAAGAAACTCATTGCCAGAATGGGATTTGAGGGAGAAGTAAAATGCTGTTAGGTAGAAAAATAGCTGGGATGGAAGTAATCGTATCTCCTGTATGTATACCCAGATAGGCATGAGGGCAAAGCATGAGCAAGTGCCCTCTTGCCTGAGATATGGGATGTTTGCCCTCAATTGTTAAAAGAGGGGGCTGGAAAGGCAGGAGGAGGCGATATCACGGAGTGCTTTGACAAACAGACTAAGTTGTTTTCATTTAATTGAGAGAGTCATTGCTGTTTGTTGACCTAGCAAATTGATTGTTAGGTAAGTTGCTTCGGGAGTGGTGAGACTTGATTAGAAAGAATAGACAGGAGACTCATGAGGAATTTTAAGTGAAAGGTGGCTCTGCCCAGACCTGAGAAATAATAATGGGAATGGAAGGAGGGGAGAGATAGGAAAGATGATATGGTAATAAAATGTGCAATACATAGAAACTGAGAGTTAAGGAAAAGAAGGAGCTTGGGTATCTCAGACAAATTTTGAGAGTAAAGAGCTAGAAAGAAAGACTCATGGGCAATTAGGTAAGAGATTTTCATGAAGTCAATTTTTAAGAACCCATTTTTTTTTTTTTTTAAAGAAGGTATATTGATTGCACTTCCAGAATAGGTGATGATTGTAATTTTTTTGTTACCTAAGGAATGAATCCATGCTAACTAAAGACAATATTATGTAAGCATATAAAAGCACCTGTGGTTTTGTCTGCAAAATAGAGTCAATGTTACTTTAAAAGGATATTATAGGGTTTAACCTACTGGTATTGAGATATCTAATGGCTTCAGACTATATTAAGTATTGCTAGCAAAAAGCTATAGTGTGGTAAGCATTATTACTGTAATGAAGAATGAATGGTGCTTTCTTTTCATCTCTATTGCTCTGAAGGATGAGATATTAGTTTTCCTTCAAAAAAAAAAAGGCTTCTATCTTCATCACAGAAATGCAAAGATGTCTGTAGAAATGAGTATTTTTCATTAGATTGCTGGGTGCTTCCCACAAAATTGAATTTTTTATGGTAAGTGAGGAAGGGTAAATGGGTACTGACTAGGCCACTGGCATTGTTTGTTACAATTATATGCCAGGATCTGGGATTAGCATATATCGTTTCATTTAATCTGTAAAACCCTGTATATTTGGTTCTATCATAATCTTCATTGAACAGATTAGAAATTGTAAAATAAAAGAATTTAATTGACTTGTCTCTAAATAAAATAGCTGGTAAGACTTTCTGAATGACGACAGCTGCAGTGGGAATCGTAAAGTGCAAATGGATGAATACAACATACATTTAGGTGTGAGAACTAAACAGCCTTGGTGAACGATTGGATATGGGTTTGAGTAGATTTAGGGCCAGGAGTTATTTAGGATGGCTCCATGGTTTCTGGCTTGCAAATCACATATAGAGTTGTTCCATTCCCTGAGATAGGGTATATGTGGGAATATGTGTGGGAGAGGAGATTATGAGTTTGAGCTTAGGCATGCTGTTTGAGATGAGTGTGAGATATGCCAGGAAAGAGATTTAACAGGCTGCTGATTATGAGGATTAGGAGGCTTAGAAGATAGGAATGGATTGACAATAAAGCTTTTGGGGTCATCAGTTACAAATTAATTATTAAAGGCATGGATGGGTGTATAATATTTCTCAAGGACAATGTGTAGAATAGAAGATAAAATGGCTATATGTGACACCCAGGGGAACAACGGCCTTGAAGGGGAGGGCAGAGAGAGAAACTTACAGAAGGGACTTGATAGGAGTGCCCAGAAGTGAAAAATCCTCAGGATATACACAGTTTCATTTTAGAGTTTAGTGATGCCATTTCTTTGTGAAATAGCTGTTACAAGATTGCTCCTCCTCTGCATCTCTCCTCTGTCCTTATTGTGTTGAATGGTACATTTTGCATTTCCATTGTGAGAAGAAGATACAAAACCATTTCGTTTAAACTGCCAGTGCATGTTGTATGACTGACATGGATATTTGTATACTTGTTTCAAAAATTATAGGCAAGTTTTGGCAGAAATACTGGTGAAATCTTCAAAATGACAAACGCTTATCCTTTACAACATCCTGAGGCTGGAGACAGGGGAGATAGGGCCTATTATAGTTTTTTCTTCAACTACAACTTTTATTTCAGGAGTCATTCATAATTACAGATGATAGTGACTTTGAAAGGTCTATACACATGTATACCTCACCAAAATGTAACTCAAATTGTCTAAGTAGGAGTATTCATGTAAAACAAAAGTATCTTGGTGAACAGACATTTTTTATCATGGAAGTTTATATTGTTTACACAAAACTGCTCAAATAACATACCTATGACTAGGAAAAAGTAACTTATGTTTCTGGAGACATTTCATGATTATACAGTTGTGTTAGCTTTTTTTTTTTTTTTTTCATTTTTACAAATATACACTGTAACAACTATAAATATTTGATTAACAGGAGTGTCAACAGACTGAAAGAACCCTTATAAAAATAACACTATAGTTATGCCAAATGAATTTAGTTGAGCTATATAAACCAGGAATGAAGTTCTCTCTCAATTTTAATATTTCTCTCAATTTTAATTTTAATATTAAAATTTAAATTTTAAATTTTCTGGTTTTTCTCTCAATTTTAATATTCTTATCTCAAAAGAATATTTCAAAAGGTACTTAGTAATCATAGGCATGTTCAGAATTAAATTAGAAATGTTAAAGATTTTTTTTAGCTGGGCATGGTGGCATGCCTGTAATGCCAGCTACTCGGGAGGCTGAAGCAGAAGGAGAATCACTTGAACTCGTGAGGCGGAGGTTTGAGAGAGCTGAGATCATGCCATTGCACTCCAGCCTGGGCAACAGGAGTGAAACTGTCTTTCAAAAACACACAAACAAACAAACAAAAAAAGAATTTTTTTGGAAAAGTAGTGACAATATATTTAAAGTAGTTGTTCAATAAAGTAGTAATAAAAACGCAAATTTTTTGTAGATTCTAGTTTCAAATATGGAGTAGAACCTGTTCAGTTCTTAGCATCAGACCAAAATTAGTTTTCTTATTTCAAGCAAAAGAAGAATAAAGCATAAAATATTTGGAGTACTGCAAAACTCCAGGGTATTCTAGATTCCATGGCAAACCTAATCTGTATTCCTTGAGATAAATTTGCAGTACTAAAATTTTTAGAGTATCCTATTTATTTCTGTTTTTTTTTTCTAATCTATGATTGGTAAATTGACCATCTAAAATAATTCAAAACATCTTCAAAGAGCCTTCCCAAAGGCTTTCTTACATATATTCTAATCTTATACTTCTTTGTAGTTTCTGTCTATATTTTGTATTAATTATAAGGCAGGTTGCTTTTTTTCCTTTTTACTAAATAAATATGTTCTTGATTTTATTTGCATAATGCTTCATATCACATAATTTTTAGAATTTCATAATTATAATGCCTTGGTTTAAGAATATATTAATTTTACTTAGATTTAAACATATAGCCATTTAAGGAATCATTTTTTTTTTAATAAAACCATTTATTTGTTCTTTTACTTGTTGATCTCACTATATGTCAGCAATAATTTTTCATGGGGGGGATAGGCTCGTTATTTTCTACATCTTAAAATCTGATTTTTTTATTTGTTGTAGGTTTTATTGGGATTTAATAATGCTTATAATGATGGTTGGAAATCTAGTCATCATACCAGTTGGAATCACATTCTTTACAGAGCAAACAACAACACCATGGATTATTTTCAATGTGGCATCAGATACAGTTTTCCTACTGGACCTGATCATGAATTTTAGGACTGGAACTGTCAACGAAGACAGTTCTGAAATCATCCTGGACCCCAAAGTGATCAAGATGAATTATTTAAAAAGCTGGTTTGTGGTTGACTTCATCTCATCCATCCCAGTGGATTATATCTTTCTTATTGTAGAAAAAGGAATGGATTCAGAAGTTTACAAGACAGCCAGGGCACTTCGCATTGTGAGGTTTACAAAAATTCTCAGTCTCTTGCGTTTATTACGACTTTCAAGGTTAATTAGATACATACATCAATGGGAAGAGGTAAGATGCATCTTTTTCTTTTTTAAAATCTATATCAGAAAATTGTTAATTATGGCTGTTTTACAATGAACAATTACTGTGCTATGCGTAATGAGTTTTATGAAATTCAAGT
Source organism: Theropithecus gelada (assembly GCF_003255815.1). Taxonomy (NCBI): domain Eukaryota; kingdom Metazoa; phylum Chordata; class Mammalia; order Primates; family Cercopithecidae; genus Theropithecus; species Theropithecus gelada. Next base: position 45,784,151 of record NC_037673.1, on the reverse strand, counting down.
AGAAAAATGTATATGACTCCTCTTTTCCATGCATGAGTGATATATTGTATTCATAAAATACATGATCAAATAATGGATTTGAATGAACTAAAAAAATAGCGATCATTTTATGCCAATTTATTATATTTTAAAATAAATACACTTTAATCAACAATTATTATCCTGATCAATACAACCCCTCTCCCACTTTGGTTTTTTTAAAACCTAATATAAATACATCAAGTACCGTCTTTTTTTTTTTTTGAGACGAAGTTTCGCTCTGTCGCCCAGGATGGATCTCGGCTCACTGCAAGCTCCGCCGCCGCCCGGGTTCACACCATTCTCCTGCCTCAGCCTCCAGAGAAGCTGGGACTACAGGCGCCCGCCACCACACCTGGCTAATTTTTTTTTTTTTTTTGTATTTTTAGTAGAGATGGGGTTTCACCGTGTTTGCCAGGATGGTCTCGATCTCCTGACCTCGTGATCCGCCCACCTCTGCCTCCCAAAGTGCTGGGATTACAGGCGTGAGCCACCGCGCCCGGCCTGGTACCGTCTTTGGTAAAGATGTGTAGGGTCTGATTGCTAATCTGGCACATCATTAACTCTATGAGATAGTGTGGTTTTTGTCTCCTCTAATATTGAAGTTTCATTGAATTCATGCTGGGGTAAAAGAGATTGTTTCTTTATTTCCAAGTTATATATATAATGGCTTTGATTTTAGCGTATTAATTTTGCTCATTGTTATACCTTGCCTATAGTAACTTATTATAATTTCTCCCTATTAGTTCATTTCATAATAATAAAAAGAACATATTCAAGAGGGACGTTAGTACATAGAAAACACAAAGAGTATAGTGAATAAATGGAGTGAATCTGACCAATCATGGCCCATATTTTGCTGAATAGGGCATATGTTGTTGTTAGACAGTGGGTGAGACCTGAGAGGACTCAGCCGACTGGAGTTTCCAAAGATCTGACTTAAACCATCATCAAGAAAAGGAGTTTATATCCCTGTCTTCAAAGTATGCATATTAACCATTTTGACTTCCTTTTCTTCCTAAGTCTTTTTCTATTAATTATAACCTGAATTTTATTGTCTGCATAAACATAAGAGTCCAAAAGACTTACAGAATACCTAAACCAACACTAATGAGAGTCATATGAAGTCATATACTGGCTATAGATTATTGCTTTGTCCCCTGCAGAAATACTTTTTAGCATTTTTAAGATAAATTATGCTTTTAAATATGTCATAAAATGGAAGTTCTGTTTGATTTCTGTGAGGCAGTAGCAGTGTTTTTGTGTGTGCTTGACAGTGACATTTTGGTTCACAGGATTTCAGGAAATGACATGCAATAATAAAACACTGCATAACGCACTGATAAAAAGGCATAAAAATGGATCATTCTTAAATATAGATATGGGATATATTTAAAATCAAATGAAGCACATTTGAGAAATCAGATTCATCTTGTAATTTTTCTCTACATAGCACATTCCATCTAAAATGGAAGAAATGTTCAGTTCTCAAAGCTTTTTAATGCTAATTTGAGATTAATACCAAACCAAGATGATTCTTGCTAGTAATTGCAATATTTATTGAAGGCTTATTACATGTCAACTAGTATGTTTGGTTCTTTACATATATTAGCTCACTGAATCTTCCTAACAACACAATGATGTAAATATAATTATTGTCATCATTTTACAGATGAGAACAATTAAATACAATAAGGTAACTTGTCCAGATTCATAGAACTAGTAAGAAGTGGAGCTGGGGCCGGGCGCGGTGGCTCAAGCCTGTAATCCCAGCACTTTGGGAGGCCGAGACGGGCGGATCACAAGGTCAGGAGATCAAGACCATCCTGGCTAACCCGGTGAAACCCCGTCTCTACTAAAAAATACAAAAAACTAGCCGGGCGAAGTGGCGGGCGCCTGTAGTCCCAGCTACTCAGGAGGCTGAGGCAGGAGAAAGGCGTGAACCCAGGAGGCGGAGCTTGCAGTGAGCTGAGATCCGGCCACTGCACTCCAGCCTGGGTGACAGAGCAAGACCCCGTCTCAAAAAAAAAAAAACAAAAAAACAAAAGAAGTGGAGCTGGGATTCCAAACTTGGCAATCAGACTTACGAGCCAGTGTTCTTAACTGCAAAACTATATCGGTTCTTACTATGACATATACTGCTTTTGTTATAAATATCTTAATATTCTACTATTTTATAGACTGTCTAAGAAATTATAGGGAACTTTTCTTAAATAAGACTGTGGGCCATGCAATGCAACAGAGTTGAATAGTACCTCTTGAAAAAAGGCCACAGAAAAATATTTTAACAAATATCCTGTGAGAGGAAAGTCACTGATATAAATATCCAGTCAATTAAAAATACAGTAGCAATGTGACTAGTTTTAATATCTTGTGGTTTTAGCCCAGTTACTAGAGAATGGCAGCAGGATAAACAGATGGCATCCTATCACATAAAATGGCAGACTATGTGGTCATGGAAGAGTATACTCCTTAACACCAATGTCCTTTGGCTTCTGGCAGTAATCACAGGCAACTAGATCTGTGTAACATGATATGTTTTAAAGATGCCGTGATAAAATTTAAGAACACCAGCTCACTGCTATCATTATTGTAAAATGCAATTTAATATGCACTTACAGACATTTGGTAACCAAGCACATTCAGGCTAGAGTTGTGAGTTGGCAACATGTTTCTTATAAATAAATGAGCTTGGTAATAAATGAACCATAAGCCCATTTAGGTGAAGAATGTTTTCTTGATTATATGATACCCCATACAATATCATATATCTTGGGTATTTAATGCCCGTTAGTAATCCTGTTCAACAGGGAAGAAACAGAGTCATAATCCAGAATGTAATACAAATTCATCTTTCCATCACCTACATGTTTCTAACCATAATCACCAAGAAATTTGAATGATTCCAAAACTGGAAATCTCTCTACCTGATTTTTGTAAATGCCACCAGGATGTGTTTACAAGTAGAAATACAACAAATAAATCAGAAAAAGTAGCTCTTTGAGCTTTTGCAATAAGAATGCAGAGGAAGATGTGAGTTCACCCACATGTCTTTGGTTCTGAGTGTTTTAGTACCAAGCTGGCTAATGCTAAATTCAGCAAATTTGGGGAAGTAATGTGTGAAGTCTGGAAGCTGCCACTGTTCTAAATGAATCATTCCTGAGGAAAGCTGCTGCCTTCTATAGGAAGCTGCTTCCATCTTCAACAATACATTTTTTTCTTTTTTTCTGGACTGAATTAGTTCAACTGAAAAACAAGAAGAAGCTCTGATGCCAAATAAATTAGAAAAATATTATGAATCAGATACAGAAGCTTTAAAATTTTGTGCTTATGTTATTATTATTACTAAAGCTGAATTAGCGGTTAATACTGGAGGAAATAGCTGATTTGAGCAACTAATTTATGAAACACATGGTGTTAAGAAGTGAGGAGGGAAGTTGTTTTCATGAGTCAGTTATAAGATCAATAGATTTGGGATGTAAAAATAGCTTTCTGTGACATTACACTGAAACTTTGTATATATTGCCAGGTGAGGTAAAAATCAGAGACAATTTAGATAAATCAAGCCAGAAATTTATTTTCATGTAGTAGCTAGAAAACTGAGGTGAATCTTTCCCATTTTTACATTTGGGTTTAAAAAACTATTATTTGAATCAGCATTGTCGTTATTGTTATTATTAAATATAATAAATAAGACAGTTATCCAAGCCAGACTACTATTTCATAACCTATCACAAGGGGAACAAATTCAGTGTGATCCTCCTAAAAGAGACATACGGTGAGGAAATCCCTGGAAATTAAATGGAATATGTGACAATCACAAGCCACTGAAGAGATAAAGAGAGATTAAGAGCTTAGCGAATAGGAGATTATTCAGTGTGTAAAGGTGAAGAGTTCCTTTACAGCTGCTGATCTCAGTCATTTTATCAACAGGAGATGACCTTCGAAATTTTTTAGAGGTTTAGGAAATATTAATTGCAAATAGAAATGCTACTTTGTAATGATTATCTCTTTGTAAGACTTAACGTCATAGATAAAGCATTAATTATTCTTAATTTTAGAAAGTGGGAAATGCATCATTATATAATAACTATGGCTTTGGAATATATAGCTATAAGATTTTACTTTTTATTCATAATTTCCCATCTCTCCAATCTCCCTTGTATAGAACTGGGACATAATACAATTAATTAAATACATTTTGGGACAGGAAAGAAGGCCTATGGTTTTGATCTTACATATCTATAGCAATTTCAGATGAATAATGTGTCTTGAACATTTCAATGCTTGTCTTGAAACCAATATTAGATTTTTATACTGGCTTAGAGATAGTTTTATATACAAATTATGTATACCAACAGAACAGTGATAAGGAAATTTATTCCATAGGGAGCTAATGCAGTTTACAGTTTCTGTCTTTGGTTAATTTTAGCATTCAAATTGGTGTAGAGTAGAAACTAACTCTTACTATAAATTGCCTATCTATAATTATACAATGCATATTCTAATTACTTTTATATTTTAAAAAACACATAGGATTCTAAGACTTGCCATAAGCAAACAGCAGAATTTTCCCAAACCTGCCCTGTACCAGAACTTAGAGAACCTCCATATTGCTTATCACATCAAATCTGTGTTTCCTTGCTGTGCCTTCAAAGCTCTCCAGCACATTCTTCCCTGGTCTTACCATCGTCACTTCATATTTGCACCCAACTCTTTCCTGTTTGTTTTTGTTTCAGTTTTACAGTGCTGCTTGCAGGAAATGATTCTTTCTGCTTCTATAATTTTATTCCTGCTACATCTCTGATTTGGAAAGCCTTTTTTTTTTTTCTATCACTCCTTTAAAAATCAGACTAAAGGCCAGATGCAGTGGATCACCTGAGGTCAGGAGTTTGAGGCCAGCCTAGCCAACATGGTGAAACCCTGTCTCCACTAAAAAAAATATATGTATACACACACACACATATATATAAATTAACCAGGCATGGTGGTGGGCACCTGTAATCCCATCTTCTCGGGAGGCTGAGGCAGGAGAACAGCTTGAACCCAGGAGGCGGAGGTTGCAGTGAGCTACGATCGTGCCATTGCACTCCAGTGTGGGCGACGAGAGCGAAACTCCGTAAAAAAAAAAAAAAAAATCAGACTTCAACTCATTTCCAGAAAGTATTCTGCATTGATGCACTCTACTGTGACAGTCAATACCTTTACAATGAAAATTTCTGCTGGCTCTACATTTATTTGTTCATGATAATTTGGTTACTAATGCTTTATTACACATATTTTCATTTCCTTCTGTCAGACATAGACATCATAGGGAAGAATCAGTGTCAAATTTTGCCCTTGAATCTTTTTGTATATTAGTGAAGGGTTATAAACACAATAAATAATCAGAGCATGCTTATCCACTAAATACTGGCAATCTCCCATGTTCTAAATTCGTTAAATAATAATAAGAGAGTATCCGTTCTTCACTCCCAGGCATTTACTGAGTAATCTATATGTGGAGATGCTGCAAATAAGGATAGAAGACTGATGCCAATATTGTAAGAAAAGCAGATGTGAGCAAATAATCACAGATGGTGTGGGAAGTAGTGGCATAAATAAGGGAGTGAACAACACAATTGCTTTTGCATAAGATGAGGCCTTCAAACATACTGAACTGAATTTTGAATCTGGGGTATAGATTACCAGGCTGAACAAGTGGGCCAGGCAGACGAGTGCATTCCAGAAGATACGAGATACAAGCAGCCTAGTGCAGTAGATGCAGATTCCCAGATTGAGTTTGGAGATGCAGACCAAAATTTGTGCTAATGATGGGCTTACTCAAAAGGTGCCATTGATGCATTTTAGGCAGGAGATTTACATTTTAGCATGCTACAGAATGACGGAGATTGGAGGCCACTGTGGATAGAGCTAACAACACTAGTTAGAAGAGAGTTTTATCACTTCCTTGCATTTTTTTATATGCAGTCAGTGTCAAACACAGTACTTTTTTAGATAGCTAAGAAAAGTTTTATCTTTGCCAAGTACTCTTGCTGTCGAAAAATGTTTGTATCAGTTAATGAAATATGACAAGGCCTTCTATGAAGTCTATTCGCAGTGTTTTACAATTTTAAATATCAATTATATTGGAAGTTTCAATTTTTATGATCATATGGAATGGATTCTATAACAGAAATTAGTGTATATTTCAACTTCGACATTATTTTCTATGTAATCTAGGGAAAAATCACATAAAGTGACTTACGTGATTTTGATTGCCCACAAACAATCAAACAGTTGTGAAGTTCAAATGAAATGAAGCATATGGAAGTTATCTGAAATATTTAAATGGGTATTTTTGTAATATTTATAAATATCATATTTATGATGACATCTTTCTGAAATTAGCACATCTACTAACACCAACATTATTGCATGTGTGTGAATTGCCTGATATGTTCTGCAAGCAAATATTGATTCTGCTAAAGACCACTAGGTGTCCTCTATTGGTTGTTACTTTAAGGTTCTATCTTCTAAAATGCCCAGCTGTTTTCTTTGAAATTATTCATTTACACTCTCCTAGAATCATCTGTTTGCTTGGCTAGTTCATTTCTTGAAAAAAAAAAAAAAAAAGAGAGATGACTGTGGATATTCATATATGTAAAATGATTTCTAACTATACTTTCTTCTCCAATTAAACAGAGTTTTAAGTTCCTTCTCTAAACAATTATTAGTATTGTGAGAGAATTGTTTTCAGTATTATGTACTTTTTAATGTGATACCTTAACAGATGTGCTGAAATTTTAACATACAATGTAATGAGTTCTATGTGGAAATGAAATGTTAAGTCAAGGCAACTGCTGTGTCACCCAGGCTGGCGGGTAGTTGGTTCCATCTCAGCTCATGCAACCTCCGCCTCCTGGGTTCAAGTGATTCTCCTGTCTCAGCCTCCTGAGTAGCTGGTATTACAGGTGCAGCCAACATGCCTGGCTAATTTTTGTATTTTTAGTAAAGACAGGGTTTCACCATGTTGGCCAGACTGCTCTTGAACTCCTGACTTCAGGTGATCCACCCACCAACATTATTGCATGTGTGTGAATTGCCTGATATGTTCTGCAAGCAAATATTGATTCTGCTAAAGACCACTAGGTGTCCTCTATTGGTTGTTACTTTAAGGTCCTATCTTCTAAAATGCCAAACTGTTTTCTTTGAAATTATTCATTTACACTCTCCTAGAATCATCTGTTTGCTTGCCTAGTTCATTTCTTGAAAAAAAAAATAAAAGAGATGACTGTGGATATTCATATATGTAAAATGATTTCTAACTATACTTTCTTCTCCCAAAATGCTGGGATTGCAGGCGTGAGCCTCTGCGCCCGGCCCGAAGACAACAAAAAAGTTTTAACAGGGTGTGCATGGTGTATATATACATATGTTAGAGGTAAGATTTAATTTTATGCATGTTCTTTGGTCAGTGCCCCATGGCAGATCTGTATCATCTCAGTGCTTTTGACATGGAAATCTCTGTTAAATATCAGAATATAAGATCTGATTTGAAATGTTCATGCTTCCCACTTTAAGATTAAAACATTCAACTTTCTTAATGCCCGATCCTTGTCCCAATCTGTTTTCTTGTTTTGCAAGTTTTTATATAATTCCATGGCTATATGTTGATAATCAGATAGATATTCAAGTTTCTAAATTATATATACTTAGTTGCCTCAGTGTCCACACGACTCAGTGACATCCTACAAAGATATCTCATGAGCTGCTCAAGCCCAGTAGGTTCATTTTTTCTTTAAATCTTCTCCTTTTCCCTTATTTCCTGTTGCTCAAGTCAGAAATCTAAAAAGTATTCTTCTCCTTCTCTTTTAATTTCTAAGAAATAAGCAAGTCCTACTGATTCTACTACTTCCTGAGTGTAGTTGGAATCCTATAACTTCTTCACTTGATCCCCTTATCACCATCCTAGTCCAAGCCAACTTGTCTCTCATTTGGATTTCTATTCTCAATTCATAACTGTATTTTAAAATTGACCCTTGCTTGCCTTCTCAGGAACTCAAAAGTGGTAGTTTTGAAGAGTAACTATTACAATATTACCCACCTGCTGAAAATATTTCTGTAATGTTTCATTACTCTCAACATACAATGCAATATTCAAGGCCCTTTGAAATTTGTTTCTGGCCAAACTCTCTCAACCCGAGAAACTCTATTTCATTATTCTTTAACTATGTTGAACCTCTTTAGTTTGCCAAATACTACATTTCAAATCCGTTTGTTTCATGTTCATGAAAATATGTGTTCATGTTTTCTAGAACTTCATTCCTTTCAACAGTTTCAGATTATCCATCTCATTTTTTTTTTTAAGCATTGCTTCCTTTAGGTAGAATCAACTAATCTCTCAGATATAATTAGTTCCATCTATAATGGATCTGGAACAGCTCCTTGTGCTTCTGCTTTGTAACATTCATCACTTTTGTAATCTCTCTAAATCTGTGCCTTTACAACTATGTATTAGATTCCAAAAGGGCAGATATAATGGCTTTCCTGCATCTTCAGCTCCTAGCATAGTGTTGGGGAAATAATCAGGCTCTAAAATACTTGCTAAATGATTTCAGTTATTCCCTCAATGGAATTTCAATTCAGTAAGAAAATAAAACATGTAATTAAACAAACCAATAAGACAACAATGTTTTGAATCCAGTATTACAAGCATTTATGGTGTAAACAACAAAACCGAGAGAAAGATATTGTATATGAGTGTGTACTAGGGAGTAGAAGAGAGGTTCTAGGGAAAGCACACTAAATATGGCCACTTTCATATCTAAGTTTGAAACTATATGCCCTTCCAAGTGGCAACGTCTGGGAAATCTTCCAAGGGAATTTAGAAATCATGGAAAAATTAATCAACTTCCTCATTGACAGTATGGGGATAATGGTGATTTTTTGTTCAATTTCATACAATCTAAGGTTCAACTGAGATGTTATTGTTGAACATATACTTTGAAACTAAAAAGTTTATAGAAATGTAAGTTATATTATGAATGTTTCTATAAATTTAAAATATAAAAATCTCAAAAAGAGTTTAATTATTATCCCTTTATTGTGCTTATTATCTTGTCAAATATTGAAAGAATTATAAATACTATTATACCTTACTCTTTTTTTAGAGATAGGGTCTTGCTCTTTTGCCCAAGCTAAAGAGCAGTGGTGGCATTATAGCTCACTGCAACCTTGAACTCCTAAGCTCAAAGGATCTTCCCACATAATTGGTATTACAGGTGCATGCCACCACTCCTGGCTAATTTAAAAAAATTTTATTTTGTACAGACAGGGTTTGCTATATTGCCCTGGCTGGTCTGGAACTCCTGGTCTCAAGCTGTCCTCCCACCTCAGCCTCCCAAAACACTTAGATTACAAGCATGAGCCAGTGTGCCTGGCCCTTATTATGCATTACTTCTCCCCAAAATATACCAACTGAAGAACTGAAGCAGCAGATGAATCAGGCTATTTTAGGACAAAGCACATTTAGCCTTACATTTATCCAGTTTCCGAATAGATGTCTTAGTTTTTCCTTTCGTTATGCATGCAGATACCATATATATTATGGCTACTGCTATTTTAGACTCATTCATGTGCTGTTAGAGTGAAAGTTGCTAATACTGGTTTATGAAAGTTGGAGACACAGTTTGTAATGTGCTTCTGGTTTAAAATTGAAGACTGGTTAATTGCCAGAGTGTTTTATAATAAGCGTGTATTACTTTAATTATCCTAGTAATTATCTCAGTTGAACGAGTCACTTTAGTTGGTCTTGTATATAGTGCACCTATATACAAACGAGAAAGGTGTGGTGATACATGATAGACATTGGAAAAGGGTACAGTGACATCCAATAATATTTTATTGTTACAAATAACTAGGTGAAATTACTCTCTGATGAAAATGTTAAATATACTTATCTAATAAAAAATTGAAAATAGATGCTTTTTTACTATCAGTTTCTAATAAACCAGTCTTTCACTTTAGTCTGACTCAATGTCAAAGGTGTTCTTACTAATTTAAAATACTTTGGAAACAAGATTATGCCTGCATTATTTCAAAAGAATGACTGATTTAAATATAGACATGCTTTTTCAAGTATATCATCAATTGTCACAGAAAGTCAACTTATGAGGCATTATAACTGTGTTATGAAAGCCCAAGAGTAAACAAAATTAGAGCCCTTCAATTGCACCAGGTAATGGCTGAGAAAGACCTGCTTTGACTTCTCTTTCTGTCTTGCTGATCTGTGCAATTTAGATTTTGTTTTAGATGAGTCGTGTCTTAGTGTGAAAAGGAAATACATTTGGTTGGTTATATAATTCTGGTGGCTATTTTGAGTTAAGTCTGCCATTTAGACCATTTTTTTTAAGACAGCTAAATTCTTTTTCTTATTACATTTTAAAGTGAAAGTAGACATTGAGTAAGGATTCTGGAGACTGTTCTCAGGGCTCCAGATAATGGTAGCTATTTTGATACAGTCCTATCTAAGTCAGGAGTAGTGGGATCAGAAAGGGTTTCCCATTGAGATTGTTTATAGGTGGGAATATTTACAATAATCTATTATTTCAATTTGTTCTTTTTGTTTTTTTTGTGTGTGTGGAGATGTGAGTTGAGAACAGGGGGAATTCAGAATTCTGAAATGAGAGTCAGGAGTATCTTGTGCAAGTCATTTTCAGACATTTTTCTCATATTTAAAAAATGTGAATGATAATCAAATGGAAAATTCATATGAAAGTGCTTTGTGAACTCTAAAATTGAAAGTTTAAAGAGCATATTTATATAAGATAGAATTAGCTTGTCAAGTTAATTCACTGATTCTTTCACAGAATCTATGAAATAATGAAATTTTTTCCTTCCTCAATATTCTGGATCGTAGCTGAGATTAAAACAGTAGAATCTGGATTGTGGTAAAATGTGCTTTTAAATTTAGAATCCAGGAACTGTAACTACCTAACAGTACCTAGCAGTAATGCTTGAGAGATCAACTAGCTTTGTGAGTGTGACAGTTTCTTAGTGTGGGAAGTGGTTCTCCATTGTGTGAAAATATTCATTTTGGATGATGCTAAGGAGAAGGATAAATGTCCAGAACAACTCCTTTCAGTTAACTGGCAATGAATCACAAACATTCAAATTCATAGGTTTTAACAATACTGTACAATTAAAACATATTTTCTCATTTTTATCTAGACCGAAATTTAGAGAAATGTAGCTGTAGATAATCTTTAATCTAGTAAAGGTCACTTCTTTTTCTTCTCCTGACACATATTTGTTGTAGAAGCAAGACAACTTTGTAATAACAGTAATTACCAGGGAGTGCCAGTAATTTCCAATGTGTTGGGAAAGAGTTGTTGAAGAACTTCTAGATTTGTAATATTTTATGCTCACATAAACACTGACTTTAGAATAATATTAGATGATGTATAGATTAACTGCTAGGTTATGAGTAATGAATTCTGGAAGTTTTAAGTGACCAGTTTTCTGCTCTCAGACATTTCTTGGGAATTGTGATATTAATAACTAAAATTTCACTATTGGAAATGATTAATTTATGTTTCAAGATCTTTATCATCTTCAAGAGTATCCTAGAAAATGTCAAATATACTTCAAGCTATTACTAGATAACATGTTAGCAGGCTGTTGGTTGACAGGTAGCTGAAAGTAATTCTTTATACAGAAAGGATAGGTACATGAATATGAGCGTCACAGCCTGAGGGAGAGAATGTGCATTTATATGAGCAGAAGGTTCAACCAGAATGTGATGAGTTTGGAATGACTGGCAGAGGAGAAAGGAGGCACCAGGAAGCAATAAAAATTTTTAAAAATTAACGGTTTTGCTGAAGTCTTCCTGCTGCCGCATTACCCGGGTTTGCCTAATGTCAAAGATTATTGTTTTATTGTTTCTAAGTGTTATTGGGAACTTAACCAACTAAATCCTTCACCCTTCTTCTCATTTAGTTGAATCATTATTTCATATATTTCAGAAATTTTCAATGGCTTGAAATTAGATAAACCTATGACTTCATGTGAAAAAAACTTTTAGTGAGCACATGTCATGGTAACATGCTGAAATTTTTGAAGAACTCTGTTTAGTACTACATGTCTTAGACGTATGATTTTATACAACCAGTTAAACATTGCATATGTAATTGTATACTAGCTATACAAAATAAAAACGAGATATCCTCATGTGAAAATTTCATATCTTTATAATATCAAATATGGAATTTAATAATATATTAATTGGCCATATGCATACCATATGCTGAGCTGTGCTATCTGATATAAAGATGAATAATAACCACTGCTAAAAGAGAATTTGTATTTTTGTGGAGGAATTAGAAAAGGAAATAAATAATCATAACAAGTGTGTGTGAATTTCCATCTATTGTGAATTATTGAATGTAATATTTCAAGAATGGCTCTAAAGATACATTTTGGCTCCACTGGAAAGACCTCTACAATCTATTTAGAAAGACTTCTAAGAGAGCTGGAGTAGGGAATAGTGATGTTTTGGCCAGATGATTACAATCCTTTGATTAGTCAATTGAAATAAAAAAGGGCTGTTACAAACCATGCTTTACGAAAATGTGAGATTTCTTGAGTTTTAAAAATAAAAAAAAAAATTTAAAATAATATTAATACTCTTTTGAGATTGTAAAATAACTTCCTTATACTAGAATATGAGACATTCATTTGCATTCAAATCATACACACTTTTGAAAGATCCCTAAATGGGGTTTTTTTGTTCGTTTTTAGGAAGAAAGAACAATGTATTTTAATTTTATAGGCAGTCTTATAAACTCTGTATTTAGTCAGAGAACTTAACCAAAAGTGGACCTAGTTCCTCTCTCTTTCTTTTTCTTGTGGTATGGATGCCCTTGTAGGAGACTCTTAACCAGAAAATGGATCACAATTGCTAAATCAACGGTTAGAAATATCTAACAGATTATCAAGAAACTGCTGCATTCAGGCAGTTGCGTGACCAACAGCAAATCAGTTATCCTGTAGTTCTGAAAACATTTACTCAAAATGCTTCACTTGTCTTCACATTTTCCCTGAGTATATTATTCATTTACTTGTACCCCCCAGCATCTATTTCAGCATGGAGTCACTTCCAACGCCTGTGTCTGTTGTGGCTATTGTCAGAGAATCCATGTATTGATAGATTCTGTTTGCAAAACCAATGCATTCTTTCCACCAAAAGCTGTTGTAAAATATCTCTTCAATAGTAGAACTGTTTATTGATGGTGTTTTTATTGTCACTGCTGTTGTTACTCTTGTTTTGGGGAGAAAAAGCAGGCAGTGAAATTAACCAGAATTTCGGGTTAGGTAATAATACCTATTTTCTAAGAAGTGAGAGGTCAAAGGATCCCAGCTGTAATTCATACTCTTAGGAAATCAATTCCTTTGTGTTCCAAGAAAACCAATTCTTGCTAATACTATGAATTTTTAAAATCACTTTTACCTTTATGGAAGCAGAATTTTTTCCTCATCCTCCTCTTTTGTCACATTTCCCACCAGAAGATCTGCTAACAGAGTGTCAGCAAAATATCTTAGTCATTTTTTTTTTATAACTGAGAGAAAACAAATATAAGTTCCTTTTCACCAGACACACACACACACACACACACACAGACGCACACACAGACACACACACACACACTCACACATAATGGAACCTTAGCATAGGATCAAGGAAGTACCCTTTTCAGAGACTTGGGCTGCTATAAATTCCATTGTCCCTTGAACTGAAGAATGTAGTATTGAGGTTGAGGAAACCATTATGATCGACCCCTTAGTTGGATAACTATTAATTTCATCTTTTTATTAATTCCTATATTATTTATTTTCTGCCTTTCAAAACTGAAAAAAACCCAAAACATTTGTATAAAAAATAAAACAATTAAGGAGATGACTAAATTCAAGATAGAACTTTTCCAAACTGGCAATGTATCTTACTCAACTTGCAAGACCAAACATATCAGATTAATTATTTTCCTTTCTACCCAGTATAAATCTCTGGATGATAATTTATTTTGTTCAGTTATTATTTGACACGAAAAGCAAATGCTTCAGCTTAAGAACTACAACTTAAATTTGTTATAATTTTACAATAGTTATTCTAGAAACATATTCTCCTAAATTAAATGATTTTTAAAAGTTCATATTTTCCAAAGAAACAATCAAAATAGTTTCCTCATAGCTCAGTCATGCAAAGAATGTTATTGTTACAGACTTGAGCCTCCAAAATAATCAAAGATTTCATAGAATTTGGGAGTTTCCTTTGAGTGTTTTCCCAGAGTTTTTAGAAATGTTGATCAACATGCTCCAGTATGTAGTCTGTGAGTTGTTAATAGTTTCCTGAAGACAATTTTTTTTTTTCAGTATTGGGAATGTTATCATGCAGGGTAAAATATCTTAGTAACTTCTCACAGCAAATGTTAATATATCACTCCCACTACATAACCATCATAGGTGGGTAGCGGTCCTGCTTCTTGTCATCTCATACTTGGATGTAGACTGACTAAGCAGCTTCCATCATGATCACTGCCAGTCATTTTGACAGGGAAATAGATAGCTCTGTAGGGTTTTAAACAATCATACTCAGAAGTGATATATTTCACTTCTTACAACTTTTTGGCCAAAATGTCATATGACCTCAACCAGCTGCGAGAAAGTCAAGAAGAACAATCCTACCGAGTAACTGGGAGTCAGAGAACTGAAACAATTTGCTCAACAGCATTACGACTAACTGAGAGATGGAGACAGGGAATGTCTTGAACGGATCACCAGGTTGGCCTGTGGCTAACTTATATTACCTTTGTAACTGTTCAAAATAAAATCACCAGCCCGGTTTATCTCTTTGTTTTTCTCTCATGGATATTTTTGGTCCCAGACAACCATCTAGCTAGCTAATGAGGTCACAGTGGAGGAAATGTGATCTCTGTTTTTATAATACAGCTGCTGTATGACCCATTAATTGATTATTCATTTTTTCTTTTTTTGAATAAATACATATTGAACTCATATGCTATGCATATAGATTACAACAATATACAAAAAATAATTTCTTAAATAGCCTAAAGTCTAGTCATATGAGTAAAACAAACAAACAAACAAACAAACAAACAAAAAACCGTTCTCTTTGAGGATGTATCACAGCTTTAGAGGCTAGGGAAGGCTCCAGGAAGGAAGTGGTAACTGAACTAAGACTTATAAGAAGACTAGGACTTATGAAGAAAGCCAAAGAAATACATTCTAGCCAAGGTAAATTCTTTAAGTAAAAAGACATGTAAGGGAGTTTTCAAGAAACTTAAGTCCTAATAGCTTAGGTATACAGAGATGAGGTTTGAAAGATAAGTTGGTATTTTGAAAGTCAAATTCAAGAGTATAGACTTTCTCCCTGAGGACAACAAGAAAACTTTGAAAGGTTTTAGGCAACACTATGATATTTTTAGCAAACACACTGTTTACTGTGGAGCCACAAGCTATTCTAAGCTCTTAAAAATATTAATTAAGCCTCACAGTGACTCTATGAATTAGGTAGTATCATTGTCAACATAAAAAGGTGAAGAAGCTGATGCACAGAGAGATTAACAACTTCTCCATATTGCACAGCTAGTAATGATAGTGCCAGGATATAAATCTATAATCTGTGGTTCAAAATCTTAAATAGACCTTGCTCCCTCTCTGCTTAAGTATGACTGAAACTAGTATACACACAGTTTGGAAAAGAGGCAGGTAAGATTTGAGGCAGGGTCCCTATTCAGTGGCATGTGCTATAATTCGGACAAGAGTGGAAGCATTAGGGGGCCAATGATGGTGCTACCATATACTCTCCCTCCCAAGCTCACAAGGTGCTTGGAGAGCTGATAGACACTCTTTTAGGTATTAACAGGAACTGGCACTTACCCTGGGTGACTCCCTCAGAACAGCCTCCTGGGTATATCAATTATAAAGTAATCTTTATTTTACTTAGTTTTTGTAAGTGAACTCAACCTTAATAGGAATTTAAATTACTCCATTAATGGAAGTACCAATTTCTAGGCTTCAAAACATTAGATTTAGTGTGAGTTTAATAATTTATTAATTGTGGATGAATATTAGCATAATTTAATTTCCTAACTTTCACACTGAAGAGAATTACAATTCTTAAGATTTAGATTTTTGTCTAATCAAATAGGGAGTATGTCTTATAAATGTATGACATAATCAGAGTAATTCTTTTATAACGAAAACTTATTGACTTGAAATTTTGAGAACACTTGAAATACAAGCAATAAAACCCAGATCTTAAGTGTTACTTACAATATGTACATTTTACTTATAATGTGTTACTTTTGTTTGGACTTTGTTTTTTAAACAATTCAGACTTAGAAAGTACTTACAAATTAACTACTTTAGGATTATTTGGCTACCAATCAATTATATTACTATCATGTATTTGATTATCTTTGAGTTTTACATCTTACTCTAATTTATGGAGAATCACTTCATTGCCAAGAATATGGTCTATCTCAGTGAATGTTCTATATTCACTCAAGAAAATGTGTTTTTCTACTATTATTTATTAGAATGTTCTATAGTAGTCAATTTGGTCAAATTTACTCAATTAACAATGTTGTTCAAATCTTCCATATCCTTACTGATTTTATGAGTGGTTCGTCTCACAGTTCTTGAGAAAATGATATTAACATACTAAACAATGATTTTGCCTTTCTCCATTTCCCCTTTCAGTTCTATCAATTTTTATTGTAGATACTTTGAAGCTATGCTGTTAATTTCATACATAGTTAGGATTGTTATGTCCTTTTGGTGAATTGCTTCCTTTATCACTATAAAATGACCCTCTTTACGTCTGGTGTCTACTTTGTTGACTGTATTGCCACTGTACTTTAATAATTGTATAGTATATTTTTAAAAAATCTTTTCTTTTTCTTTATCTTTCTTATTTTTATTTATTTATTTATTTATTTTTTTGAGATGAAGTTTCACTCTTGCTGCCCAGGCTGGAGTACAATGGCATGATCTCAGCTAGCTCACTGAGACCTCCGCCTGCTGGGTTCAAGTGATTCTTCTGACTCAGCCTCATAGCTGGGATTACAGGCACCTGCCAGCATGCCCGGCTAATTTTTTGTAGTTTTAGAAGAGACAGGGTTTCACCATGTTGGCCAGGCTGGTCTCGATATCCTGACAGGCGATCCACTGCCTTGGCTTCCCAAGGTGCTAGAATTACAGGCGTGAGCCACTGTACCCAGCCTCATATTTTATTTTCAATGTGTGTGTTTAAAGTGAGCTTTTTGTAGATAATATATAGTTGAGTCTTGCTTTTATTTATCAAACCTGAAAATCTATTCCTTTTCATTGGAATACTAAAATCATTTATATTTTAATGTTTTTGTTCTCTACTAATAAGCATTTCATCCAGAATTGTATACTTATTAATATGCTTCTATTCACCAAAATTTTTACAAAGATTTAGAAAAGTTTTTCCCACTTTTTAGCAGCTTTTGTTCTATCTTTTCCTTTGTGATTTTTTTAAGTGAGTGATTTTTTTTTTGAGAGCTTTATGTAAGAATTTACAACCTAGATAATAAAACAATAATAGTAATGAGTATTCTCAGTAAGTAGGACCAAGGCCTGCATTATTCAGGTTTAGGCTTTTGATGGTGTGGGAACATGTGAACCATGTGAAGTAGTGATGTTAGGGAGACACTAATATGTTCACTATTTTACTCCAGTCACTCTCTATCTTGAGAGGACCAATTTTATCACACCAAGAGAAGTAAAGAACAATGTACGAAAATACAAGTTGCTTGGCAGTTTATTGTTTATTTATACCACCAATGTTCCAGTGCTTTCTGTAGACAGAAGTGTTCAAAAAGCTGCTAGTTTTTGAGTTATCTACTCTGGTATGGAAATCCATTATTATTTATTTGCCTCCATGCTTTTATAGAATTCATGAATAAAATTTGATATGTTTAAATAAAGGTATCTAAAATTTCACAGAGAAACTGAGAGTACTGTTGACACTTTCATTGTAAATGGTTTATGGGTGTGATTATTCTTCCAATAAATGCCACATTTAGGATTATGTTATAACATTTTTCTTGTACACAAGCTCATGGATAATGCCCTGCCACTCAAGTAAAGTAAATATGTTTATTTCCATTCATGTCTATTTTCCTTAAAGTTAAACATGGTATCCACAGATAAAACTATATATGATAGACTCTATCTTGACTCTAGCCTGAAATGGGGGTTCTTAGATTTTATTTTATAAACAAGGAAATTATTTTCTTCTCACAGCATATATGTGGTGCAAAGTAGACATGTTAGATTTTATTTTGACAAAAAGTGACTTAAAAATTTGTCGTCGACTATTATTTCAGTGTTGTGTTACAGTAGAAATGTAGGATGCCATAATCAACTGTTGATGACAGTCTCTTTTACTTCCCCAGATCAGTGAAAAATAAAATCACCATGGTTGCACCTGGTCCATAATGGAGCATTCAGAGTGATGTCTCAGTATAATGCAAACCATAGTGAGATGAGGGAGAACACTATACATCTTTCTTGCATGATGCAAACTGATCATACATAATTATATCTGGATTATTTTGGAGAAGAAATGACATGTGTGACTTAGTGAGAGGCAACATTCCTGCTGTTCAGATATGAAGCCTTCTAGTGACTTGGTGTGATAAATGGCTGATTTTGCAGGTTCTACATTTCAATGTCAGTTACCAAAAAGAAAACTGTCATCTAGACAGAAAGAACAAGATGAAATCAGAATTACCAGAATTACAAAATTGTATTTCTTCCTGCCTGAAGGCATAGTCATCTTATTTGGCATCAGCCCTTAAAAGTTTGACTTTGAGAAATATATTTGGAATAGAAGTACAGGAAAATGAATGGACCCAGTTTTTTTATATATATACACACACACACACACGTCATATATATACATATATATGTGTATATATATACACACATATATGACATGTGTGTATATATGTGTATATATGGCATGTATATATATGGTAATCATATTCATATGTATGCCACATACATATATATGTATATAAAATACTATTACCTTCTCTGTGAGGTTTTTTTATTTTTATTTTTAATTGGATCTTATAACTCTCTACATTCTCTGAAGAAAACCTTCCAATAACTTAGAATTAACTTGACCAGGGCCCTGAATGATGCCCTGCTGACCCTTTCAAACTCAGCTCATATCGTTTTCCCCTTTTGCAGACTATTCACTAGCTTTATTAGACTTATTTCTGTTTTTTGACACTTGGTCCTTCCTTAGGAATTTTTGCATTGGTTGTTTTCTCTGCCTCCCCAATCTTAGCTCAGATCTTAACCTTCACAAATAGGTATTTCCTGAACACCTGTAGCTAAAGTTGCTACTACTGTACATTTACCTTCAAATCATGAGTCTTTGTTTCTTGGCATTTAGAATGGTTTTGTTTATGTGTTTACTGCTTTTCTACTCTGTCTCCACTAGGATGCTGGCTGGTTCATAATTGATTAGTACACAATTCTCAGTGCTTAGATATTACCTACCTGCCACATGATGAGCACTCAGGAGTGATTGTTGAAGGATGGCTCCCAAGAGCAGCATATTGCTGATTGTGGTATTTCAGTGATTTCCACATCAATATTCAGAAGAGTCATATAATTATTTTCAACAAAGAAGCATTATTAGATGTTTATTTGTAATTGAAATTAATAGTCTTTCACAATTATAAAATTGATAAGTGACGGCAAAGTGGTGTGACTGACATGTACATGATTTGGGTTGAAATTTTGTTTCTGCTTCTAATGAGCTTTGTCATCATGTGAAACCTATATTTTCCTATCTATACAGTAGGGTTAAGAATAGGTAACTCACTGGAATGTTGTATAGACTGAATGAGCTAGTTTCTCTGTAAAGAGTCCAAGGCAAGACCTGAACACAATGCCTAGCACATAAAAGAATTGTTATGAATTGTGAGCACAAACATTTTGCCTGTGTCATCCCAATTTTCTTCCTTTTGTTGTAAATGTGCCTTCTATATAATCAAGGTCAGAGATTTAATATTAGAGAATGATCAAAATAGTGACCTAGTGAGACAATGAAATATTTTTTTGGTTTTGGTGTTTGCAATAAAATAATACATTTAACTAAGTACCCTATGCCAAAGCTTGGCTCATTATAATTTTGAAATTTAATTTAATTTAATTTAATTTATTTATTTATTTTTTTTGAGACGCAGTCTTGGTCTGTCGCCCAGGGTGGAGTGCAGTGGCTTGTCATCTCGGCTCACTGCAAGCTCCGCCTCCCGGGTTCACACCATTCTCCTGCCTCAGCCTCCCCAGCAGCTGGGACTACAGGCGCCCGCTACCACACCCGGCTAGTTTTTTGTATTTTTTAGTAGAGATGGGGTTTCACCGTGTTAGCCAGGATGGTCTCGATCTCCTGACCTCTGATCTGCCCGCCTCGGCCTCCCACAGTGCTGGGATTACAGGCGCGAGCCACCGCACCTGGTGAAATTTTATTTTATTTGCATTGTGTTGATCTATTTTATTAATATATTACTGTTCTGTGTTTTTCATACCCCTTTTAGACTTTGAAAAAACCATAGGGTTTTCTTCTTTCTTTTTTTAAAGTTTTCTCCTTCCCAGGTGAGAGTGCTTTTTATTCTGTAATTTTATAGGTTAAAATATAAATTAGAGCTATTCATGTTTTTTTTTCCCATTTCTTATCTAATCAAGAACAATAGCATCTATAATATGTGAAGGTACTAAGTGCAGTTGGTAGTGGGATGAGGTATCAGGAAGATATGGGCAATAAAGCAGGCCTGGGGACTGGGGTGCCCTACCTTATCTTTGCAGAAACTCTAGGAAATGGTAAACTGCCACTAAATGTACATGCAGATGAATAGTGTTTTTTTTTTGTTTTTTGTTTTTTGTTTTCCAAGTCGGAGTCATGCTCTGTCACCCAGGCTGGAGTGCAATGGCATGGTCTCAGCTCATTGCAACCTCTGCCTCCGAGGTCCCACCTCAGTCTCCTGAGTAGCTGAGACTACAGGTGCGTGCCACCACACCCGACTAATTTTTGTATTTTCAGTAGAGATGGGGTATCACTATGTTGGCTCCCAAAGAGCTGGGATTAAAGGCATGAGCCACTACACCCAGCCAGATGAATGTTTTTTAATACCAACATGTAGCTTTGCTTTAACAGCTACACACTATTAGATCCAACAATTATATGAGGAAAACTAAGAAAAAGATTTTGAGCAGGACCCTAAGGACAGAAGAGAGTGCATATGCCTTCTCATTATCTCAGAGAGCCACAGATTCATGTCAAGAAGAGGCCTTGCCTTCCCCTAGAGTTGTTCACAGCCTCATTACTTACCAGAGTTGACCTAAGGTACCATCTAGACTTATTCCAATGTGCCCTACATCCCTGCTTGCCTCCGTAAACATAAGAGGGTCCAGGCTACTATATGTTTCTCATTCTCAAATGGCTCCATACATCCATGATTCTAGACCCCATCTAATGCCCCTCTCCAGCCCCATCCCTCACACTTTCCAGTAGATCCTGTGGGGTTTGAGGTCTCTATCAATAGAATCCCTCTGTCTTCCAATTCTTCTTTAAATATCCCAATCACTTTTTTTTCTCTGTTAAACCAAAACCCAGTGACACTTGAGGGAAAATGCTTCACCTGTAGCCCTTGCAAGTGGTGACTCTCTTTTCCTCTGTTCATTCGCAGGGCATGCAAGTGAAATAGGTGCATTTCTAGATCCTCACTGTCAATCGTAGGGCATTCCACTGATTACTTAACTACCCTTTCTCACTGATTCCATCTCTAAAGCACTGGCTCTATTTTCAAATTAAATCTGGAGAGTGACCACTTCTAACCAGCTATATACCCTTACCATTGTATGGAACCACCATAGTCTCTTGCGTGGGTTATTGTAACCCTCCTAAGTATTTTATTACTTCTACACTTGCCATACTTGGGCTTATGTTTCATACAGCAGCCAGAACATTTCTTTGAGAGCCTAAGCCAAATCATAGCATTTCACAGTTTCAAATGTTCCAGTGGCCTCTGATCTAATCAAGAGGCCCATAAGGTCCTACATTATCTGACTCGACTACCTGTATGACCTCACTTTGTATTACACAGTCCTTGTTTATTTCCTCTAGCCACACTATCTCCCTGCACTACCTGGAACTTGCCAAGAGTGCCCTTGACTCATAGTTTTTATATGAGTTATTTCCTCTACCAGGAATATGCTTTGACCAGATATCTTCTCATCTTTCACTTCTTTCAAATCTCTATCAAATGTCAAATTATCATTGAGATCTTCCTTGACTACTTTATATAAATAATCCTTTCTTCATCATTACTCATCCATCCTGCTGTGTTTTATTTTTTATTCATAGCACTTACCACTTCATGTAGTATACATTTGCTTCTCTCTCTCCCAGAATGAGAGATCTAGGAACATGAGATTTTTTTTTCATTATTGTGTTGTCCTCTTTACCTAAAACAATTTAAAGGAGTTAGTACATTTATAATCATTATTTGTTGAATGACCAGTTAAATGATCTCATCACACTTTTCAATTATAATAGAATACTTCAAACACAAGGAGATGCTTCTCTACCTGAAACTGCCTTTTTACCCAGCTGCAGAAATAATAGAAGATGGGAAAAGAATTGAGGATACTATTATCGTAGTACTTGAAATTAAAGTTTCTTGAGAATCTCATGTCTAAGTCAAACAATGGGTATTAGATAACCTATTTATTAAAGTCTCAGAGATGGAAGTGATGTGAGGGGAAGCTAAGACATGAAGAGACAAAGTGAACTTGTCTAAAAATAATACAACTGATTAGTGGCAGGCAGAGTTGCATCTCTGACTCGTTAGTCTCTCTCCAGGAATCATTCATTCAGCAATGAATATTTACTGAGTGCCTGCTTGTTCAGTGTCAAGGAGACAGACACAGTTCTCCTTTTATGGATCCTACAGTTTAGCATAGGACATGAATATTAAAAACATTAAAATGAAACACATATATTCTTGGGCTATGAAGGAGGACACAGTATTTGAAAAGTGGTGTATTATGAAAGGAGACTGACACAGTCTGAGGAATAAAGTAAATCTTTGGCTAGGTGTAATCATGAAGCTGGTGGAGTTTTGAGTGATGAGTGGGGAGTAAAGAAGAGAAAGAGGAAGGCGATATGTTCCTGGCAAAAGGACAAGACACTGGTTCCTACTGCAGGAAGGAGTGGAGTGCCATCATTTAATGGAAGAAAGGCCTAGTTGTCCTTTGATAGATACCAGACTCCTGCTTCGGTATCATTATTGTTCTATTGATTACTTACGGAAGCATAATAGGTATTAATTGCATAACCTTATCTACAATTTGACCATGAATAAAACATTTACTCTTTTAATTTCAGAAATGGGTTCTCCATTAGCTGAAAAGTTTAACTTCTGTCCCGGTGTTCATGTGGATGGGCTCCTTTTTATCTCTTTTTCTTTCTTTCAAAGAAACCCCTCCCTGGCAATGTTTTCTTGCAGCTCATCCTTTCTCATCCAGCTAGCTTCCTATTTTTATTGCTGAGTCATCCAATCAGCTTTAATTGTCTCTCTCTCCAGCTGGCTCTGTCTTTTTGGAGAAAAAATTCTGCTACAGGTGCATTTTTTAAAATTAGGAAGATGTGAGTGTCTAAATATGGGTGCAGCTAGACTTTAATGGTGAATTCTGAAATTATAAAAGATGATTAGTACCTTTTATCTTTCATTATGGTGATCAACAGTTTTTAAAGCATTCATCCCATCCACAAACTGACCCATAGCACTCAGAAAAATCTTGAAAAAAAATTTCCTTTCACATGGCTTATATTTGTTGCTTAATTATTTCCTTTCTTTTCTCTTTAGAAAGTTTAAGTTCCTTTAAAATTGGGTCCCACATTTTTTTAATGTAGTCTGAAATAAAAATACAAATCACAAGATTGGAAAGTTTTGAAATAATTTTGATTCCCCCTTAATTATCTATGAAAAACTCTATTTCAAGCAAATTAATGGTTTAAGAGTTGAAAGGAAATATTTAATATACCCAACAAAGCTAACAAGTGTTACAAAATATGAATGTTAATAAAAATATGAAGTTAACATATATGTAAAGATTCTACAATATTTTGTTAAATATTCTTGAAGAAAATAATTAATCTTTTTTTTTCTTTTCTTTTTGTTTTTTTTAAATTTTTCTTTTTGAGACGGAGTCTCGCTCTGTCACCCAGGCTGGAGTTCAGTGGCTCGATCTTGGCTCATGACAAGCTCCGCCTCCCGGGTTCATACTATTCTCCTGCCTCAGCTTCCCAAGTAGCTGGTACTACAGGCTCCTGCCACCATGCCCGCTAATTTTTAACGTATTTTTAGTGGAGACGGGATTTCACCGTGTTAGCAAGGATGGTCTTGATCACCTGACCTCGTGATCCATCCTCCTCAGCCTCCCAAGAAAAAGAATTAACCTAAAGATACACTATTGGTCTTCTACAGTTGCTCCTAATTAGTGGATTTCACTAAATGATAAGTAAAGCAATATTTTTTCTGCTTATGTTATTCAAATGTTAATACTCAAATGCTTATATAAGGTTAAACTATTTATTTAAAAATCCACTTATATTGCCAAATAATATATTTTGATTCTTGTTGACAAAATCAAAGATTCAAACTACTAGATTAATTATGTTTTGTGGGTGAAAGGTTTGTGTTTATGTGGTATTCAAAATGTTTCCAGAATGCTTTATTTTTCCAATATTTAAGTCCCACCTACTGTAGTCATATAGACCTAGTTCTACAAATTACTTTTAATTAATTATCCTCTGAACATGAACTGAATATCCTCATGTTTTTGGGTTCATAAATAAATAATAAAGCTCCATTAGAGTTTTTTATCCCCCATGCTTTACAATTATTCAGGATACCTTTTCCTCGCAGAGTACTACAGAAAAATGGAATTTAATTCAGTGTGATAAAATGAGGTGAAATAAGGCAAACATGAGAAATCAGGAGACTTCTATTTTCAGCTTTGTCACTATCTCATTAAATGAGCTCAAAAAAGCTAAATGCTTCCAAGCCTGACTTTTCACTTCTGGAGGAAAAAAAAAAGTGTAACAATTATGAGAATTACCTAACAATAATTTTCAGAAATTGAAAGTGTGAGTTTCCAGTTTCTGGCGTAAAGATTGCTAGAAGCAAGAACACTTTAAATACATCATTATCTTGAGCTGAAATCACCCTTTGAGATTGAAGAAGTATTTCATAGTTATAGAGAAAATAAACACATTTACACCTCTCTCAATGTCTGTCCTCGACCCAGAATCATTGAGTTGAGAGGGCTGGTGAAAAAGAGACTAGTTTCTAATCTGGTTGTGACATTAAGTTTCTCTGTGACTTTGATTTAAATCTGAGATCTCAGTTTCCTTATCTGAATAATCAGAGGATTGGATTATGTACTATGCATTGTCTAATGCAGTTTTAACTAGGATTGATGTATCCTAACCATCTGGAAGGGTGCCTGGCACATAATAGATGCTCAATAAATAATATATAGAATGAATGAATAGATCATTAAAGTACCTTCATTTAATTTGTTAGATAGGGTACTGTAGACTTGTCAGATACAGAGACTGCAAGGATACTTGTAAAGGAGAAATATTATGGGGATGAAGTTTGAATGAACTAATGATTTATTCTCACTTGCTTAAACATGAAGTGGAGGGGGAGGCTCTTGGAATTTTGCTGAGATTAGCTTGGTCATTTTTTGTATTTATGTTCCTATCCTCCCCCTTGACTGTAAATGAATTTACATAACAGAACTGGCTTTGATAATAATAATCATATATATATATATATTTTAAAATTTCCTCACATAGTTTAGTTCCGTAATGCTCTCTATATTTGTCTTCTGATACTAGTCAGAAAATTAAAAAAAATTAATTTGAAAATAATTTTAGATTTATAGAATTGTAAAATAGTATATAGGGTACTTATATATAACTTTCACTCAGCTTCTGAAAATGTTAACAAACATCTTATATAAATATGATATATTTATCAAATCTAAAAAATTAAATTTGGTACATTGTATGTTAGTACAACACTAGCTACACTACAGAGTTTAGATTTCACCAGTTTTTCCACTCATATCCTTTTCCTATTGTAAGATTAAATATACATACCACATCACTCTCAGTTATCACGCCTCTTTAGGAATATATGATGTTTCTTAGTCTTTCCTTGTTGTTTGCCACCTTGACACCTTGAAGAGTACTGGGCAAGTATTTTGTAGAATTTGTTCTTTTATAATATTTTCTCATGGCTAGACATGCATTATTAACTTTTTAGGAAAAATGCCACTTAGATGAAGTGTTTTTTCTCATTGTATCTAACTAGGGATACATAACATCAACATAACTTATCACTGGTGATATTAACCTTCATCACTTGATTAAGGTGATGTTTACCAGATTTCTCCACTGTAAAGATACTATTTTTCCTTTTCCATACTCTTGTTTGTTAGAAGAAAGTCACTAAGTACAGTTTATACTCTAGGGGAGAGAAATTAGTCTCTACCACCTGAGAGAGGAATATCAAAGAATTTGTGGGCCCGAGTTCAAATCACCACATTAATTAATAAGTATTTTGGGGAAGTTATATTTAGGCTATGCAAATATCTTTTTTGTCCTTAAAGTTTAGTCCACTAATTTTAACATTCTTCAATGGAGCTTGGCTATAGCAAATATTACTGGGGTATTCTAGTGGTGATTTTTCTATCTCTCTCATTTCTTCTGCATTTATTATTTGAAATTCTTCTATAAATAAAATCTGCCCCCAACCCATTCATCATTCATTCATTCGTTAATTCATTTGTTTACATCAGCATAGACTCATAAACATTTATTGGGGTTCCAATTCAGTACTATTGTCATTTATATTGTTTCTCAAATTGGTCCAGCTTTAGCTAATTCTTTTGGTTGGATACTGTATATTTTTTAGCACTTCCTAATTTTCTCGCACTACACAATGTTCGGATTCATCGTGTATTCTCTCTTCCCCAGTTTGAATCTGCAGTTTTTCTAGGGATCTTTAGTTATTTTTGTTGAAGAACAGTGTTTAGAATTGTGATGTGGGCACCAGATATGCTCATTGCTACCAGGGTATAGAAGTGTCACTACTTCTAGGCCCTCCCAAGACAACAGAAGCAATTTTGAACTAGGTTAGTGCCTGCGTATGAAAATATTTCTTAGGAGGCTTGGTTTCCACTTCTTCTCATTACTTCTACTACTTTAGGAGTTTGATGTGACTGATTATAGTTTCCTAACTTTAAAAAAATCAATTTTTCTACCAGTTAGGTGCTAAAACCATTTTAAAAGCAAATACCAGGAAGGAATAAGATTTCATTACCACTAAAATAGTAATTACTCTCAAAATGATAATTTCACCCTAGATTGCTGTTTCAGACTTTCATGTTTATCTCCCCACCAAATGCTCCTACCTGAAAGTCTGCATGGTGCTTCAAACCCAATATGTTAAAGGGTGAACTCTTCACATCCCCTCTAGATTGCTCTCTCTCTCTCTTTTTTTTTTTTTTTGATCGGTCTCAACTGCAACACCATTCATCCAGCCATTTAAATTAGACTCTCCATCAGCTCACCTATACAATCAAGTCCTGATTATTTTACTTCCTAAATATAATATGGAATTTGTTCTTTCAAAATGTTTGCTCGTGATTAGACTTGAGTCATTAATGTTTTAGAAAGAATACCACTGACCATCTTGCTCTAGTTCATAACTTCATTGCCTTCCTTACACTGGGTGAATTGCACCTGTTCTCTAACTGCTCTTTATTAGCCTTATATACTTCAAATCTGTTATTCTCACTGCTCTAGCAAATATCTTGCTATGCTACTTCATTGTTTAAAGCCTCTCAAATGACTTCCCATTGTTTACAGAAATCAATCCAGCTCCTTAAAATATCATACAAAGCATTCTAAACCTCTATCTTCCCACAATCACTATCGGCTTCTGGTTCAGTTATAAGCTATTTCCGTTTTGTAATGCCTCTGTGCTTCTGCTTATCACATCTTCTTAGCAGGAGGAATACCTCCCTGTCTCTTTCTTTAGTACTCCTCCCCACCCCTCACCACAACACACACACCTATCTTCCAGGATTCCTTCCCTCTTCCCTGACTTCATTTAGTAAGCTGGTTTAGTAGATTTGCAGTTTCATCAATGGCTTCCTGCACTTATGTCACTATTAGTATTATTGATTGTTTATAACATGGCAAGAAATCTACTAAGTACATTAGCTACTTTATCTTTTTCATCATTCCTAAACTATTATATCTGAATTTCCCATCTGTGTACTGCCTATTCTAGTATATTGAGCTCCTGAGAAAATGCATCCGAGCTTACCTTTGTTGTTTCACCAGAGAGAACAGTTTCTGACAGATAGTAAGTCTACAGTATACTTTGTAGCAAATGAATGAGTAGACTCTGGAACAGATTGGGTTGGGTAGGGAAAAGCTATAGTCTCATTGGAATGTCTTTTTTTAAATTTAATTATTCTTAGAAATTGGTAATGCTTGCTGCTAAGATGTGGATGAGAACTAGTAAATAATGGTTACTCCTTAGTAAATATTTACAATATGAAAACATTTCTCCTAAATTTGTCATCTGCATTTTCTCAAGTAACCTTCACAAAACACTACAAATTAGATTTTCTCTCACTTTTGCAAAAGGAAATTAAGGCTGTGGCAGAAACTGTTAGAGGTTCCTCTAGAGTTCACCATACTATTTTGTTCACTCTACCTGAAAAGTGGGAAATGAAGTGACAGGGCCGAGTTCATGCCAATGGATTATGAATGGAAATAACATGCTTTATTTCTATGCTTGGCCCATGAAACTTCACCACACTTTCTCTTCCATTCTCCTTTCCATTCTCTAACTTAACCCATGGTCACCACTTGTGGAAGATGGTGGAACCACAGATGGAAGGAACTTGAGTCCTGGAATTTCTACTTGGAGAAGAGACAGTTGTCCATGAGGTACATCCGTTGGACTTTAAATGAACATGATTAACTTGTGTTTTAAAAACCTGAGATACTAGTGTTTAGTTGTTAATCTCCTAGCATCATCGTAACTAAGAGGTTGACAGACATTATTAACTTGCCCAAGGTCACAGATTTCTAACATTTCTATAAAACATGTGCAAGCAATTCAAAGCCGATTTGGTCTGACTTTATAGCTTGTGTTCTCTTAACTTATATGGCACCCCTTAGTATAAATGTTTATTTTTCTGTTTTTCAAAATTTGATTTAGGGCTTGCCAGGTATTTTTCAAATCACTGCTCCCACCTGTAACTCCTACTAAAAGTTTGCCATTATAAATGATAACATTTCCACAGACTTGCCTTTGTCACAGGCATCTTTAAGACTATAATAAATGCTGAGGTATTTAGGACACATTTGCAGGATAAGTAGAGTAAGCAACATTTCTAGGTTTTTGATTGTGTTTGGAATCATGGTTGTGTGCTTATGGTAATATGGTTACTTTATTTTGATTAAAAAATGGAAGGAAAATGGAGCTATTTTTCCTATTTTCCTATTATTCCTTTCCGATTTTTATGTATCACACATATATTTCAATCAACCAAGTTTGTTTTTTATTTAATGGAAGAGAGAAAGGATATTTTTTTCATTAACTTTTCTCTCTCTTCTTTTCTTGGATCTTCAATGTAATGTAAAACAAAGATTATGGCTTTATCAATGTAAGAGAGTTAAATTTTGTGGCCAACTTCAAACACTTTGAAAGTGTTCATTAAACACTGAGAAAATCTTATTTTCTGTAAAGTAGAAATAATAATATCTTACTCATAGAAGGTTAAATAAACTATTTAATTATAGTTTTTAACATACAGGAGCCAAATCAGTACATGATATTAGTGTTTATTGTCCTTGTGACTATCGTTGTTGTTATTTTAATTTTTTACTATTTTAGGCGCATTCTCAGCACTTAAAATACCCTTAACTTTTCTCAAACTCCAAATTGAGCATCTGATATGTTTTTCTACTTTTCCATTATTCATTTTATTAGTTTCCTGAAAGTTGCATGATCTCGTAGATTATAAGTGCTCCATGTGTTATCACGTTATGCCCATAGACTGGCATTGCATTGATTCCCAGTTTATTCTTTGCTGTTAAATGTAAAATGAATGTGTATGAACTGCCAGTCTTCCAATACTTGGCCATAAAAGCCTTTGGAGAAAAAAAATGCCATCTTTTTTTTTTTCAAGAAAAGCCTTGTTATATACCAAATACCTCTTTTAGTCATTTTCATTTGCATACTTCCTGGGTATGTAAAATTATTTAGCATAATGCTTTTAAAAATCTCTTTATAGACGTTCTTTTATTTTAGTTCATCATTTGCTGAATTCATTTTGGAAAAACAATTTTGGTGTTTTGAGTTGAATAACTGTTGCATTTCAAGCCATTTTGCAAGTCATCACCATAGAAGGTTCAGTTGTAATCAGAATTTCTTGAGGAGGGAAATGAGATCAGCCCATCATCCTCTTCCTTCATCCTTCTTCTGATCAGAGAAGAGCCAAGACATAGATAATTGAAAATAGTAATTAACCCCAGACCACTTATGTTTGGCTGTAAAATTAGTTTCACGATTTTGAGAAACAGCTTTACTTTTTAAATTAGATTATATTCAGAAAAATCATTAATATAGCTTTATTCCTTTAGCTTATAACAAATTTTATCAAGGGACTTCAGGTGAGAATTGTGAGAAGAGGCTGGAATGATCCACTGAGAATGCTTTCAATCAACCCTTTTATTCTGTAGTCTTGCAATTAAACACTACATTCTGTACCCACACTAGCATCTCTATGAAGTTGCAGTGTGTTTTCAATAAGCCTTTCTGCAATTAAGGCATAAAACATATCCCAGTATTGTTTCTGCCTTTGGTTTATATTTGGAATAAGATATTAAATGTCCAGAGCAAAACATATAGCTATCTGCATAAAATGAATGTTTATACTCTGCTTCTCTGAGGTCACTTTCTCTCTCACACCCTATTCCCAAAAGATCATTATATTTCAATATATTGAGATGCCTAGAATTATCAGGGAGAATGTCGGAGTGCTTAATTCGCAAAGATTTCTGTTAAACAACTAATGTAAATGTGATTGTTTTATGTGAATAAATACTTTTCTACTCATTGTTATTTATATCCTCATGCTTAGGATGAAAGCAGTGAAATCTGGTTACAGCAAATGATGTTTTATTTTGTTTTTTAGCTCAGAAACTCATCAATTGAGATATAGAGACAATTTCCAGCTTTGGAAAATTAAAAGCAAATGAACAAAGTTGACTTAATTTTTTTTTCCTCTGTGGTTTTGAAATATATTCCACTCTCCACCTGTGAATATGCAGTTTCCAACTAAATGAACCAATGGATGAATTTCCAAATTTGAACTTCAGATTATTGGGAGTTGGGTGGGGTGACATAATCTGGAGTGTGAAATATGGAAATGGGGTAACAGAAAATTGAAAATTCAAAAACATATGAACACAAATGAAATTATTGTGCAGTACTGCTTATATGTATCCAATTTTGCTGCTTTGGCTTCTTTTCTGTTTTCATGCAGCTAATTTAGTATTAAAACTATTTAAGGAAATAACCAAAGGGGAGAAACCATTAGAGAAACAAGAGAAGCCACAGGGATAGTTCACAATTGGGATAATCAGTCCCTAAATAATTGAGAGATGAATATATTTGAAAGATTTATCAATAGCAAGAAAGCCTGAGGTAACTTTAAACCACAACCATTGTCAATGTGAAGAAGTGATCTATTTCAGGTTTTCTCTTTTCTTTTTGTGTCTCCTTTGGCAGCTTTTGTGAATGAATGTCATGGCCTGTCCCCAGCATTACAAAATACAGAGAACCCTAGTTTGTATTCGAACATGGATATTACAAGTGTATTTCTACTTCTTAAGTGAAGTTTATCATTGATTTTATTAATATGATGGATTTATGTTTTCCTAGGAAAGTAGGAGACAGATGGATAAATAGTTATATATAACAGGAATTAATAAACGGGGGAATTCATCATCTTCCAGGATAGAAATGAAACTACAGATCCGCAAGATAAGATATTGAGGGAGAACTTTTGGAAAATAGCAGTTTGGGTTACTAAAGGATTCTTGATTGTCAGGGATGAGTATCACATGAACAACAGATGTACTGCCTTAGGAAGAACAGTATCTGGGGAGCCATTGGTACAACATTTTTCCAGACCTGCTATACATAATAAGAATAAACCTGAGGCTAAATAGCTATGTTTAAAAAATGATTACTGGACTTATTTTATTGCAGTAACCATTTCTCCCTACACTTGAATTTGGAGTGCTCATAAGACTGCAGATTATCTGCAATACCCTGAATCATAATTGAGAATATTTCTGCCACAGAGTATAAAACATACTAATTTGGTGATGACTATTGATATGGCAAGTTTTTTCTAATTTTACTGAAGAATTTTTAATAAAAATAAAATTACATTAAAGAATTCCTTCCTCCAACAATGTTTGTCTTGTAAATAATTAACTATTTGAAAATCATCATAGGGATAGCTGCCAATTGAGGATAGCTTAAAGTATAAATATGCATCTTTCGATATTTAGTTTCCCTTTGTTTCTCTGGAATACACCCAGAGCATCAAGCTAAGTACCTCTTAGCTTGACTTACGAGGTCATTTCCATTTAGTTTTTTGAAAACAGAATGGGGCAAAGTGATATATAATAAAGAAGAATGTCTACTATACTTTTCAGTGACATCAGCTGGTATCCTTTGGCTTTGAAATGTGTACTCTTCACTTTCAGGGTTCATCAATGTAGCTGGAAGGTTAAGTAAATGCATACAAACCAAAAGGAGTATAAGGAAACATAAAATAACATGATCTGATACAAGTCAATGGACTCCAAATGATTAACACTTGGGCCTCAGGAAACCAATATTTAATAGTATCACTTCATAATATTTGGGATTGCATAAAAATGTATGTAGTTACCTTTTAAAGTAATAAAATTAAAATGATTTAAATATTAATCAATGTGTGTTAGCTTTCATTATTAATGTGCCTTCCTTTATGCTAGGCACTGGAAATGGAAATTGTTGTAATACACACACCTTGTCTCCAAGAGACTTAGTGCCTGTGAAATCAGAAACTTAGAAGAATTTTTATAGGTTGAAAGATAAATGAATGATACAGATAACAATTGCCATTAAAGTTTGGAAGACACTTATAATCAAAGATGATTTTCTGGAGGAATCAGGACTCGATCTAGTACTTGAAAATAAAAACACTTCTTAGGTAAGTAGAAGACTTGAGAAAATTAAGTCAAGACTCCAGAAATAACATAGAAACTGCAGAAAATTAAATCAAGACTCCAGAAATAACATATTAACTACTGGGAGATCAGTTATTACCCTTGTGAGTGTGATGGGTTTGTTACTCTATATGTCAAAGGTTTTAAACTTGGAATAGGATTCAAATATTTCATAAACTCCGAAAACTTGTTTGTAAATATTTGTATGTATGGGCAACATACATATTTATAAGAAGCACTTCAGATCTATAATCTTTTTTTCAGCTTCCCAAAGAGGTGTAACTTCTCCCAAAGGTTAAAAGTATCTGCACTATATTAAGATTTGTCTCCATTGAAGTTACTTTTTCCATGATAATTTTCTTAAAATTGTCCAAGTTATTAGATGTTTTATACTAAAATAGAATAATTTTAGCAAAGGTAGTCTTCCTAGCCTACCAAACAGTTAACTGAATTTTTAAAAGAAAGAATCATATTTGAGTATCTTCTCTATAACATGCTACTGTAGTGGTACAAAGTGTATGCATTGTAAGACTTTTCATGGCTCTTATTTAAATTTCAGGTTGTGATAAAACTAATAAATATTTATATTATTATTAAGAATGTAATGGTAGGGGCCAGGTGCCGTGGCTTACGCACGTAATCCCAGAATTTTGGGAGACTGAAGCGAGCAGGTCACTTGAGCTCAGTAGTTCAAGACCAGCCTGAGCAACATAGCAAATCTCTGTCTCCACAAAAAACACAAAAATTAGCCAACCACAGTGGCGGGCGCCTGTAATCCCAGCTACTCAGGAGGCTGAGGCAGGAGAATTGCTTGGACCCGGGAGGCAGAGATTGCAATAAGCCAAGATTGTGTCACTGCACTTCAGCTGGGACAACAGAGCCAGACTCCGTCTCAAAATAAAATAAAATAAAACAAACAAACAAACAAAAAAGATAAAAAACAAAAAAAAATCTCATCTCTACAAAAAATACAAAAAGTTAGGCAGGTGTGGTGATGCGTGCATGTAGTCCCAGCTACTTGGGGGACTGACACAGGAGGATGGCTTGAACCCGGGAGGTCGAGGCTGTAGTGAGCCAAGATCATGCCAGTGCTCTCCAGCCTTGGTGACAGAGTGAGTCTCTGTCGAAAAAGAGAAAAAAGAAAAGATTTTAATAGTAGGACTTAAATTTCAGTGGGCAAACATAGATCACAATTCAAAATATTCATTGAGTTTCTTAATTGTCTTTTACAAGTTGTATTTTATTAGTAAACATCCAAAATAAAGTCAGAGTTTTTGCACAGACATACTTCTCTTTTAGGGTGTACATGTATACATATGTAGCAAACCTGCACATTGTGCACATGTACCCTAGAATTTAAGTATAATATAAATAAATAAATAAATAAATAAATAAAGTAACCCAAAAGAAAGCACAAATTTAAAAAAAAAAGGAGTCTTAAGGAATTTTCCAACTATTCTAAACTTCATAGTAATTGTTTTATGGACATGCCTTTTATTTATTCAAAAGTAATTTGCCTATTACAAAAGATAGTAAGTGTGCAATTTAAAGAATATTTTAAGTTTTGTTTATCCATCTAGTATTCTCTTCATTCTCCATTAAGCTGTTAAGCTAATTATGGGATACAAAAGCACAGATTAATATCTTAATAAAAATTTTATCATTAACTCTAATAATTAAGAAAAATATTTTATCATATCTGGCATTTGAATATATATTAATCATATATACATATATACTTTCTATTTCAATATATTTATAATATATTTAGTAGATTATATATGATATTCTATAATATTTTATAACTATATAAATATACACACATCACAATTAATATATAAATGTATGTTCTTGAAATAGATAAAACTGAAATAGATTTTCAGTCTTCATTTCAGAAAGAAATATTAATTTCAGCATGAAGTTTCATTTTTAGATTTTAGACTGTA
The DNA here is from genome assembly GCF_003255815.1 of Theropithecus gelada. Taxonomy (NCBI): domain Eukaryota; kingdom Metazoa; phylum Chordata; class Mammalia; order Primates; family Cercopithecidae; genus Theropithecus; species Theropithecus gelada. The sequence goes on along the minus strand of NC_037673.1, from coordinate 45,748,691 downwards.
TTCTTTCTGTATCCACAGTTGTATTTATTGTTATGCAGACATATGACTTTATATTTTCACAGATACTTCAATAGGGACGTAATTACTTCAGTGTCCTTTGTTGAATGTTTCTTACATTCTCATGGCTATTTTCTGCCGGAATATATAATCCACAGGAAAAAGGGTTCAAGTTAAAGAGGGATTAAATTCTGGAAAGGACATTTATATATAAAAATCACACCTTTTTAAAGTATACCCTCTACATTACTACTAAAGTCTTCTAAAACACAAACCTTATCCTCTCATTTCCTTATTTAAACTGTGTTCATGACGTAACATCTTCTGCAGGATGCAATTGTGACCTATTAGCATCATATACAAGACGTTTCTTGATCTGACCTCAATTTATCCTGGCATCAGTATTTGCTGGCATCTAATGCCAAGGTCTTTTATATCAGCTTCACACAATTACTCAACATTCCTCAAGAGCCATGCCATTTCATCAGGTTGGTCGCACCTCCTGTGAAATTTCACTCATCCCTTCAGGCAGGGTTAATTGGTTCTTCCTCTTTGCTCCTCCTGCATGTTATGACACTATGATAACTTCTTTAAATTTTGTTTACAAGTCTGTCTGCACCTTTAGACTGAAAAATCTTGGAGGGTAAGGGCTGCCTCATTTACCTGTGCATTTCTTGGAATGACTATATAGTATGGCACAGAGACTCCATCATGGTTTACACAATAAATTCAGAGCAATAAAGATAGAATTAATATTATAGCTATTATAGTTGTACTCTTTTTAAGGTTTTATGGTCAAAATTACTACAGAAACTAATAGAGAATGTTAAGATATGCCCAGAGACTTATACACATTGTTCGATTTATCCCACTATTGTGAGACAGCTACCATATTGACAGTGTTTTGAGCTTTAATATTCCCCATAATCCAACATGTCAAAGGGGAAAAAATGCAACAGTTGGAAAGTTGCTATTTGATTTTATTAAAATATTTTATTTTACAGCAGAGCTGTAATTGTTAATTTATCTGTCTCTTTTTTTTTTTGGGGGGGGGGGTTTCTCATCAAGTTTAATAGAAACAGAGAACTTTGCCTAGGAGTACATGAACCTACTGGTTAGAACAACACTTTTTTTTCCTTTAGTTTTTTTTAATGATCATTAATTTTTTTAATATGTTTTCTTTTTTTATGTGTTATTCTTTATTATTATTATTATTATTATTATTATAATACTTTAAGTTCTAGGGTACATGTGCATAACGTGCAGGTTTGTTACATATGTATACTTGTGCCATGTTGGTGTGCTGTACCCATCAACTCGTCAGCACCCATCAACTCGTCATTTACATCAGGTATAACTTCCAATGCAATCCCTCCCCCCTCCCCCCTCTCCCCTCCCCATGTTAGGCCCCGGTGTGTGATGTTCCCCTTCCCGAGTCCAAGTGATCTCATTGTTCAGTTCCCACCTATGAATGAGAACATGCGGTGTTTGGTTTTCTGTTCTTGTGATAGTTTGCTAAGAATGATGGTTTCCAGCTGCATCCATGTCCCTACAAAGGACACAAACTCATCCTTTTTTATGGCTGCATAGTATTCCATGGTGTATATGTGCCACATTTTCTTAATCCAGTCTGTCACTGATGGACATTTGGGTTGATTCCAAGTCTTTGCTATTGTGAATAGTGCCGCAATAAACATACGTGTGCATGTGTCTTTATAGCAGCATGATTTATAATCCTTTGGGTATATACCCAGTAATGGGATGGCTGGGTCATATGGTACATCTAGTTCTAGATCCTTGAGGAATCGCCATACTGTTTTCCATAATGGTTGAACTAGTTTACAATCCCACCAACAGTGTAAAAGTGTTCCTATTTCTGCACATCCTCTCCAGCACCTGTTGTTTCCTGACTTTTTAATGATTGCCATTCTAACTGGTATGAGATGCTATCTCATTGTGGTTTTGATTTGCATTTCTCTGATGGCCAGTGATGATGAGCATTTTTTCATGTGTCTGTTGGCTGTATGAATGTCTTCTTTTGAGAAATGTCTGTTCATATCCTTTGCCCACTTTTTGATGGGGTTGTTTGTTTTTTTCTTGTAAATTTGTTTGAGTTCTTTGTAGGTTCTGGATATTAGCCCTTTGTCAGATGAGTAGATTGCAAAAATGTTCTCCCATTCTGTAGGTTGCCTGTTCGCTCTGATGGTAGTTTCTTTTGCTGTGCAGAAACTCTTTAGTTTAATTAGATCCCATTTGTCAATTTTGGCTTTTGCTGCCGTTGCTTGTGGTGTTTTAGACATGAAGTCTTTGCCCATGCCTATGTCCTGAATGGTACTACCTAGGTTTTCTTTTGGGTCTTCATGGCATTAGGTCTAACATTTAATTCTCTAATCCATCTTGAATTAATTTTTGTATAAGGCGTAAGGAAAGGATCCAGTTTCAGCTTTCTGCTTATGGCTAGCCAATTTTCCCAGCACCATTTATTAAATAGGGAATCCTTTCCCCATTTCTTGTTTCTCTCAGGTTTGTCAAAGATCAGATGGCTGTAGATGTGTGGTATTATTTCTGAGGACTCTGTTCTGTTCCATTGGTCTATATCTCCGTTTTGGTACCAGTACCATGCTGTTTTGGTTACTGTAGCCTTGTAGTATAGTTTGAAGTCAGGTAAGGTGATGCCTCCAGCTTTGTTCTTTTGACATAGGATTGTCTTGGAGATGCGGGCTCTTTTTTGGTTCCATATGAACTTTAAAGCAGTTTTTTCCAATTCTGTGAAGAAACTCATTGGTAGCTTGATGGGGATGGCATTGAATCTATAAATAACCTTGGGCAGTATGGCCATTTTCACGATATTGATTCTTCCTATCCATGAACATGGTATGTTCTTCCATTTGTTTGTGTCCTCTTTTATTTCACTGAGCAGTGGTTTGTAGTTCTCCTTGAAGAGGTCCTTTATATCCCTTGTAAGTTGGATTTCTAGGTATTTTATTCCCTTTGAAGCAATTGTGAATGGAATTTCATCCATGATTTGGCTCTCTGTTTGTCTGTTACTGGTGTATAAGAATGCTTGTGATTTTTGCACATTAATTTTGTATCCTGAGACTTTGCTGAAGTTTCTTATCATCTTAAGGAGATTTTGTGCTGAGACAATGGGGTTTTCTAAATATACAATCATGTCATCTGCAAACAGGGACAATTTGACTTCTTCTTTTCCTAACTGAATACCCTTGATTTCTTTCTCTTGCCTGATTGCCCTAGCCAGAACTTCCAACAGTATGTTGAATAGGAGTGGTGAGAGAGGACATCCCTGTCTTGTGCCAGTTTTCAAAGGGAATTTTTCCAGTTTTTGCCCATTCAGTATGATATTGGCTGTGGGTTTGTCATAAATAGCTCTTATTATTTTGAGGTACGTTCCATCAATACCGAATTTATTGAGCGTTTTTAGCATGAATGGCTGTTGAATTTTGTCAAAAGCCTTTTCTGCATCTATTGAGATAATCATGTGGTTCTTGTCTTTGGTTCTGTTTCTATGCTGGATTACGTTTATTGATTTGCAAATGTTGAACCAGCCTTGCATCCCAGGGATGAAGCCCACTTGATCATGTTGGATAAGCTTTTTGATGTGCTGCTGAATCCGGTTTGCCAGTATTTTGTTGAGGATTTTTGCATCGATGTTCATCAGGGATATTGATCTGGAATTCTCTTTTTGTATTGTGTCACTGCCAGGCTTTGGTATCAGGATGATGTTGGCCTCCGAAAATGAGTTAGGGAGGATTCCCTCTTTTTCTATTGATTGGAATAGTTTCAGAAGGAATGGTACCAGCTCCTCCTTGTACCTCTGGTAGAATTCAGCTGTGAATCCATCTGGTCCTGGACTTTTTTTGGTTGGTAGGCTATTAATTATTGCCTCAATTTCAGAACCTGCTATTGGTCTATTCAGGGATTCAACTTCTTCCTGGTTTAGTCTTGGGAGAGTGTAAGTGTTCAGTAAATTATCCATTTCTTCTAGGTTTTCTAGTTTATTTGTGTAGAGGTGTATATAGCATTCTCTGATGGTAGTTTGTATTTCTGTGGGTTTGGTGGTGATATCCCCTTTATCATTTTTTATTGCATCTATTTGAGTCTTCTCTCTTTTCTTCTTTATTAGTCTTGTTATCAGTCTATCAATTTTGTTGATCTTTTCAAAAAACCAACTCCTGGATTCATTGATTTTTTGGAGGGTTTTTTGTGTCTCTATCTCCTTCAGTTCTGCTCTGATCTTAGTTATTTCTAGCCTTCTGCTAGCTTTCGAATGTGTTTGCTCTTGCTTCTCTAGTTCTTTTAATTGCGATGTTAGAGTGTCAATTTTAGATCTTTCCTGCTTTCTCTTGTGGGCATTTAGTGCTATAAATTTCCCTCTACACACTGCTTTAAATGTGTCCCAGAGATTCTGGTATGTTGTATCTTTGTTCTCATTGGGTTCAAAGAACATCTTTATTTCTGCCTTCATTTCATTATGTACCCAGTAGTCATTCAGGAGCAGGTTGTTCAGTTTCCATGTAGTTGAGCAGTTTTGATTGTGTTTCTTAGTCCTGAGTTCTAGTTTGATTGCACTGTGGTCTGAGAGACAGTTTTTTTTATAATTTCTGTTCTTGTACATTTGCTGAGGAGTGCTTTATTTCCAATTATGTGGCCAATTTTGGAATAAGTGCGATGTGGTGCTGAGAAGAATGTATATTCTGTTGATTTGGGGTGGAGAGTTCTATAGATGTCTATTAGGTCTACTTGCTGCAGAGATGAATTCAATTCCTGGATATCCTTGTTAACTTTATGTCTTATTGATCTGTCTAATGTTGACAGTGGAGTGTTGAAGTCTCCCATTATTATTGTATGGGAGTCTAAGTCTCTTTGTAAGTCTCTAAGGACTTTCTTTATGAATCCGGGGGCTCCTGTATTGGGTGCATATATATTTAGGATAGTTAACTCTTCCTGTTGAATTGATCCCTTTACCATTATGTAATGACCTTCCTTGTCTCTTTTGATCTTTGATGGTTTAAAGTCTGTTTTATCAGAGACTAGGATTGCAACCCCTGCTTTTTTTTGTTCTCCATATGCTTGGTAGATCTTCCTCCATCCCTTTATTTTGAGCCTATGTATGTCTCTGCATGTGAGATGGGTCTCCTGAATACAGCAGACTGATGGGTCTTGACTCTTTATCCACTTTGCTAGTCTGTGTGTTTTAATTGGAGCATTTAGTCCATTTACATTTCGGGTTAATATTGTTATGTGTGAACTTGATCCTGCCATTATGATATTAACTGATTATTTTGCTCATTAGTTGATGCAGTTTCTTCCTAGCCTCGATGGTCTTTACATTTTGGCATGTTTTTGCAATGGCTGGTACTGGTTGTTCCTTTCCATGTTGAGTGCTTCCTTCAGGGTCTCTTGTAAGGCAGGCCTGGTGGTGACAAAAACTCTAAGCATTTGCTTATCTGTAAAGGATTTTATTTCTCCTTCACTTAGAAACTTAGTTTGACTGGATATGAAATTCTGGGTTTAAAATTCTTTTCTTTAAGAATGTTGAATACTGGCCCCCACTCTCTTCTGGCTTGTAGAGTTTCTGCCGAGAGATCTGCTGTTAGTCTGATGGGCTTCCCTTTGTGGGTAACCCAACCTTTCTCTCTGGCTGCCCTTAAGATTTTTTCCTTCATTTCTACTTTGGTCAATCTGTTGATTATATGTCTTGGTGTTGCTCTTCTCAAGGAGTATCTTTGTGGCGTTCTCTGTATTTCCTGGATTTGAATGTTGACCTGTCCTACTAGGTTGGGGAGTTCTCCTAGATGATATCCTGAAGAGTGTTCTCCAACTTGGTTCCATGTTCCCCCTCACTTTCAGGCACCCCAATCAGACGTAGATTTGGTCTTTTTACATAATCCCATACTTCTTGCAGGCTTTGTTCATTTCTTTTTCTTCTTTTTTCTTTTGGTTTCTCTTCTCGCTTCATTTCATTCATTTGATCCTCAATCGCTGATACTCTTTCTTCCAGTTGATCGAGTCGGTTACTGAAGCTTGTGCATTTGTCATGTATTTCTCGTGTCATGGTTTTCATCTCTGTCATTTTGTTTATGACCTTCTCTGCATTAATTACTCTAGCTATCAGTTCTTCCACTCTTTTTTCAAGATTTTTAGTTTCTTTGCACTGGGTACGTAATTCGTCCTTTAGCTCTGAGAAGTTTGATGTACTGAAGCCTTCTTCTCTCATCTCATCAAAGTCATTCTCCGTCCAGCTTTGATCCGTTGCTGGCAATGAGCTGCGCTCCTTTGCAGGGGGAGATGCACTCTTATTTTTTGTATTTCCGGCTTTTCTGCCCTGCTTTTTCCCCATCTTTGTGGTTTTATCTGCCTCTGGTCTTTGATGATGGTGATGTACTGATGGGGTTTTGGTGTGGGTGTCCTTCCGATAGTTTTCCTTCTAACAGTCAGGACCCTCAGCTCTAGGTCTGTTGGAGATTACTGGAGGTCCACTCCAGACCCTGTTTGCCTGGGTATCAGCAGCAGAGGCTGCAGAAGATAGAATGTTGCTGAACAGCGAGTGTACCTGTCTGATTCTTACTTTGGTAGCTTCCTCTCAGGGGTGTACTCCACCGTGTGAGGTGTGGGGTTTCGGTCTGCCCCTAGTGGGGGATATCTCCCAGTTAGGCTACTCAGGGATCAGGGACCCAGTTGAGCAGGCAGTCTGTCCGTTCTCAGATCTCAACCTCGGTGTTGGGAGATCCACTGCTCTCTTCAAAGCTGTCAGACAGAGTCGTTTGTGTCTGCAGAGGGTTCTGCTGCTTTTGTTGTTGTTTAGGTGTGCCCTGTCCCCAGAGGTGGAGTCTACAGAGACAGGGAGGTTTCCTTGAGCTGCTGTGAGCTCCACCCAGTTCGAGCTTCCCAGCGTCTTTGTTTACCTACTTCAGCCTCAGCAATGGCGGGCGCCCCTTCCCCAGCCTCTCTGGTGACTTGGAGTTAGATGGCAGACTGCTGTGCTAGCAATGAGGGAGGTTCCCTGGGCGTGGGACCCTCCCAGCCAGATGTGGGATATAATCTTCTGGTGTGCCCTTTTGGTTAAAGCGCAGTATTGGGGTGGGAGTTACCCGATTTTCCATGTGTTGTGTTTCTCAGTTCCCCTGGCTAGGGAAAGGGATTCCCTTCCCCCTTGTGCTTCCCAAGTGAGGCGATGCCTCGCCCTGCTTCACCTCTCGCTGTTCGGGCTGTAGCAGCTGACCAGCACCGATTGTCCGGCACTCCCTAGTGAGATGAACCCAGTACCTCAGTTGAAAATGCAGAAATCACCGGTCTTCTGTGTGGCTCGCGCTGGGAGTTGGCGACTGGAGCTGTTCCTATTTGGCCCTCTTGCTCCGCCCCCTGTCTTATTGTTGATGAGCATTTATATTGCCCCAGATTATGTTGCTGTTGTGTAATTTTACATGTCTTCTTGTGTACATTTCTAAGATTTTTCTCTAGGGAGTATACCTAAGAGTAGAATTTTAAGTTAAAAGATATGGTCTGTTTCAGCTTTACAAAATGATGCCAAATTGCTTTCCAAGAAATGGATACAGTGTTCTCCCATCAGCAGAGGAGTTACTGTTGTCTCATGTCCTCCCAAATACATAATATTGTCTTCTTTTCATTTTTGCCACTCTGACTTGAAATGGTGTCCAGTTTTGGTTTGAATTTGCATTTCCCTGATTACAAAGAAAGTAAAGCATGTTTTCAGATTGTGAGTCATTTAAGTTTCTTAAATGACTTTTGCCATTTTTTTCTCCTACTGATTCATAGGAGTCACTTATAGATATTTATACAGTCTGGAAATGTCTTCAACTAGTTTGTAACCCGCATTTGTACTTTTTTCTTTGTACTTAATTTTGTCTTTTGATGTACCAAAGTTTTTAATTTGATAGTATTCAGTTTATTAATATTTTCTCTTATGAATATGTGCTTTTAAAAATGTATTTTCTACCCTGAATCATAAAGATTTTGAATAATTTTTAATTTAAAATATACCTTTCATGATGGGTTATGTCATTTTCCATTGAAACTGATTTTCATATACTGTGTAAACATTTCTTAAATGCGTATCTTAGTTTTCTGACTTTATCTTTTCTTCCACTGATCTTTGTAAGTGTGCTAACACCAAACTATCTTAATTAATGTAGCCTTATATTAAGCTAAGAAGCCTTATATAAAGCTAAGAAGACAAATTTTTCTGTTCAATTCCACTCTTTCAGAACCATCTTAGCTATTTTCATCACCATATAAAGAAGCAATTCTTCATCAATTCATACAGACATCTCACACACACACACACAAACACACACACAGACACACACACACACACACCCATCCCACCCACTTGGAACTTTAAAATTGCAACCAATTTATTGATACATTAGGGGAAAATTAATGTCTTTACAATGTTGAATTTTCTTAGTTATGAACATGGTATGTATTCTATTGATTTAGGTATTGCTTATTATCATTTTTGAATAAAATTTTATAATTTTCTAAATATAGTTTGTACATTTTGTTAGGTATATTCCTAAATATTTAATGCTTGTTATTTTAAATAGTATCTTTTTTAACTTTCACTTCTAAATATTTGTTGCTCGTATGTAGAAATGAAGTTGATTTTTATTAATTGTTTTTAAATCCAGCAACATTACTAAATTCCCTTATTAATTCTAATAATGTGTTTTTATATTCTTTGGGCTCCCATTATATATTATCAGATCTGTGGCTAATTAGAGTTTTGTTTCTTTATGACCAGAATTAGTATTTATTTTACTGTCTGTTGCACAGGCTAGGATCTCATGTGTAATGTTGAGTAGAGAAGGTGATAGCAGGTATTCTTTCTTGTTTCTCATTTTAAAGACAATGCTTTAAAATTTTCACCAATCAATATTATCCCTGTTGCTTTTGCCAATACTTTTTATTAAAGGTATTAAGTTGTTGTTCTATTCTTAGTTTTCTAAGAGCTTTCACCATCCATCAGTTGTTTTTTGTATTGAATACCCTTTCTGTATTTATCAAGATGACTCTCTCTCTCTACATATAGCTAGATATATCTAGATCTATCTATCTATCTATCTATCTATCTATCTATCTATCTATCTATCTATCTATCATCTATCTAATGGTATTGTGATCTATCTATAACTCAATATCATTTAGTTTTAATCTAAAATGTCTTTAATTACATAAGGATATTTCTAGTGTTGAGACAAACTTGTAGTTTACATTTCTGGAATAAATCCAACTTGGTCTTGATGTCTTATGCTTTTTTTTATTAACCATTTTGGTGTACTATTATTTTTAGTATATATGTAAAAATTTGAGATTTCTTTTATCAAAATGACCTCTTCTGGTTTTGGAATCAAGACTATAAGAACCACATAAAATAGACTATCCTCCTCTTTCTATTCTCTTTAAAAAGGTTTTTTTTTTTTTTTCTTTTTTTTTTTTTTTTTTTTTTTTTTTTGAGACGGAGTCTTGCTCTGTGCCCCAGGCTGGAGTGCAGTGGCGCGATCTCGGCTCACTGCAAGCTCCGCCCCCCCGGGTTCACGCCATTCTCCTGCCTCAGCCTCCCAAGTAGCTGGGACTACAGGCGCCCACCACCTCGCCCGGCTAATTTTCTTGTATTTTTAGTAGAGACGGGGTTTCACCGTGTTAGCCAGGATGGTCTCGATCTCCTGACCTCGTGATCCGCCCGTCTCGGCCTCCCAAAGTGCTGGGATTACAGGCTTGAGCCACCGCGCCCGGCCTTTTTTTTTTTTTTTCAGTTAGATGTCTTTCTTCCTTGATAATGTTCCATTTTTCATTTGATTTTTTTGAAAATTTTGAAATAATTATTCAGTTTTGAAATTGTTATTTAAATTGTGTTATTTCTACTTTAGTCATGTTGAATGATTTATATTACTTTCCAAAATGTGTCTTTACCTAAGTTTCAAATTTGAAGGCATGACAGTGTTCATGGCTTATTTCATATAGTAATTTTAATACCTACTCCTAATCATATATTTTTAACTTTCTTTGGACTTACTCTTCTGTTCCTTTTCTAACATCTTGAATTAGATGCTTAATTTATTAATTTCTCATGTTTTTCCTAATGTAAGCATTAAAGATTGTCTATCTTTCTCTGCATACTACTTTAATGCATTATAGAAGTTTCATATATAACATTTTTATCATTCCTTAGTTTTAAATCTATTATCTGAATATTTGGTTTCTCCTCCTTAACTTTTCATGCATATTTAGATTCATTCGTGATGACTGTTTTGTTATTTCTATTTTGAGAGCTATTAAACATTATTTTACTTTAGTGGGGTTTATTTGTTTGTTTATTTATTTTCAATTTTTTACCTTTTGGGATTGAGTCTTTCTTTCCAAACCCAGGCCTAGATAGATGGTGTGCTTTTGTGGAATGGGTTTTAATCTGACTTAGTTGCTGGAGTTGTGACTTTTGTCCTGTACTTTGAGATATTGAGGGTTCTTTGATCCAACTTTCCACCTGCTTGAGAGCCCTGTGCTTCCTCCAACTCCAGCTTTTTCACCAAGGATAAATTCTCCTTTCAGAAATATTCTAAGCCCCTAGAGTTTAGCATATTTCCTCAGGATAAATGCCAGCCCCTAAGTTTACCATCGTGAAATCATATTCTCTTTTTTTTCCTATTTTTAATTGTTTTTTCTTTTTTTGTTTTACATTAGCTTAGACATGGTATACATATATATGCACCTCTACCCCACACACAATCTGTTCTCTACCAGGTGGAGTTTCTCTATACACATACTTTGTTATAGTGTCTAACACAAAAATCTTTTATTCTTTTTCTATTTTTTACTAGGTTTGATGCAGAGGAAAATGTTTTAAGGTATAAAAGTGAGAGAAATTTTCTGGCAATGGATGCTTAAGTAGTGTAAGAGTCATGGTGTTCTTGATGGTGGAACCATAACCTGAAAGAGTTGGCTGACTTAACATTTCCAACCCTGCCTGGGGAATATTTGACAAAGTTTGAGATGAAAGTTTGTGTTAAAAAATTAAAAGATGTGAAGCTAATATTTCCCATCAAGTGTGATTACCTTTGAGTTTTAATATTGCTTATGTTTCATTATTCACACACAAGTCAGGAATGTTAATTTATGCTCTTTCTTTGGATGTATTAATTTCTCTCTTTCAGAAAATGTCTTTTCAAACTTATTTTTTAATCTTCACAGGTGAGTTAATTTTGTTTTAAATTTGTAATCATTTTTAAACAATATTACCAGAGTAATACAGTTACTCTTTAAAATTTTAAATATAATTATGCTAAGCGAAAAATGAAAGTCTTCATCTGACTCCAATAGTTTCATTCACCAGATAACAACTGTTAATTGATTTATCTACATTCTTCCAGTCTCTTTGGCTATGTGCTCATTTACAATATACAAAAACTTTATAAAATCTGTACAATTTTTTTTAAATTTTGATAATGCTGTCCACATTATTCTGACACTAGTTTTCTTCAGTTAAGAATATATTATGGACATGTTGCCATTAGTCTGAGAACTACCTTAATATTTTAGGTAATGGTGCAGAATTTTATTGTGTTTCCACACAAAATAATAAATGATTATTTAACTCATTGGCATTAAGATCGAGTCCAATTCATCGCTATTAGAAACAATGCTATAAAATTATTCTCCCACATAACTAATTAATTTTACAATTCTTTTTGGAGAATAAGTTCTAGAAAAACAATTCTAGAGTTAAAGACATGCATGTTTTTAATTTTGAAAAGATATGATTAAAACTACATATTAAGGTTGTTAGATAGTTGGTTAGATTCACAAACGAAGTTACCGATTTAATTTCAAGCATCTACACACTTCAAACACTGGTCTCAAAAATATACTAGTAAGCAAATATTTGGCTTGCTTTTATTGCCTGTTTGACTTAGATTATATGCTCAAACAGTAAGACTTTTTACAATTTCATTTTCCATGGCTTTTAGTAAGCCTTAAGTATATAAAATTCTACAATGTTAATAGCAGATAATATACCTGAAAATATAGCAAAGCAAAATAAAGATTTGCATATTTGCTGAGATGTGGCTAACTCCTCTTATTACTCTGCCTGCTCCCCACCAGCAAAATAGTACTATTTCATAAATTTTAACTAAAGTAAATTACTGTTTAGATGCAGTCTTTGGGTAACTTTCTAACTATAAAGCCATATTCCTCTTTGCTTATATTTATGAATTAGGTATGAAAGTCATTTTATACCTATTTTATCGTATGTTGAAGTTGTGTCTTTAATTTTGTTGATACTACTCTTTCAATTATCTGTACATGTCTTATCTGAGAAAATTGTCTATTTACATATTGTTGCCAATTATTAATGCTAAAGCATTCATTAGCTCAAGTGAATCATTTTTTTTTTTTTTTTTTTTTT
>NC_037673.1:45736039-45736149 GCF_003255815.1 Theropithecus gelada | reverse complement strand
TTTTTTTTTTTTAATTTATTTATTATTATTATACTGTAAGTTGTAGGGTACATGTGCATAACGTGCAGGTTTGTTACATATGTATACTTGTGCCTTGTTGGTGTGCTGCA